>NC_135406.1:4145120-4232620 GCF_051989625.1 Stigmatopora argus
CCAGCTATTTACCCATAAGGCTATGCAATAATCATTGTAAATACGTATATATATATTTTTTTAACTAGATTCGCCAAAACTGGAGCTTACATTAAAACATCCACAAATTCGGCACCCAAAATTAAATAAATAAAATGAAAATACTACAGTACGATAATACAATAGCATTTTATGCTAGTTCCAAACAAATTATTCTGCGCCGACTGCGGCCAATCGACGAATAGTATCGTAGTCACCGCCACTATTTCGTTTCCGGGCTGTTTTTGAAATAATTTGAAGTTATAAAGTCATGCAAGATGCATACGAGAGAGTAACGGCAAGACTGCGCTAAACTGGCGCTTGGGATCTGGGAATTGTGCGGCACTTTGCTGGCGCACCACGCTGGAAAGGAATATTAAAATTCATGCAGACGGACAAATTCGGAGACACAACATGTCTGGCGCCGGTGGAAAAAAAAAACTGTCAGCTCAATCTTTTACAGCGAGTGGTCTTTTTACATTGAGCGGGAGACGGCCATTCCGACAAAATGTATTCCGGAATGTGAAAAATTCATAGAGATCTCATCGCTCGCTTCGGGCCAGTGCATTTTTTTTTCTGCTAAAGGAGGGGGGGGGTCTCCCGTGAGTCGCAAGGCGCCGCGAAGCACAACAGATGTTGCTCGATTTCCAGAATTAATGGCAAGGGGCGGGGCTGGATACCTTGACGGAACAGCGCTCGCGATGCTCAGCACTTTGAAAGAGCGCCAGGGAGGAATTAGGTCAGCCGGAGTGCAGCGTACACCCTGTGGAACACCGCCTTCAAAAAGCCTCGGCGGTAGACGGACTGGAAAACCAGGTGAAAATGTACCCCAAAATTGACTAGCCAATTACAGGCTACGTGCGTCAACACAAAATGTTTTTCCACACCCTTAGAAGCGGTATTTTTACACAATCCCCCCCAAAAATGTAAAATATCTAATTCAATTTTTGGAACATTAGTCTTTTTCAAAGTACCGTATTTTCACGACTATACGGCGCATCGTATTTTTAGCCGCAATGTCAATAACGAGTGCTATTTCTGTATTTTAAACACACAAAGGACGCACCGTTTTTATAGACGCAGCCAGGCATGGCAAAACATACACCAGCTTAAACATGCACGCTACACCCACATGCTAAAAACATGTTTTTAAAAAGGCAACAGAAGCAAAACTGAGTTCGGTTGTACTTTATTTAGCCATTTTACAATGCACTCACGTCATCATCACCCACAAATCTATCAAACTCTTCATTTTCTGTGTCCGAATTGAACAATTGTGCAAATGAGTCATCGAAAACGCTGAGTTTTATACGTTCGTCCAGGCGGCCACAATCCATTCGCAAATAGTGGCTAGCTAGCGCAACTATTCCAAGGCTGTCTTCCATGCTTCGTAAAGCTGTATTGATGCCGATCGCCAGGCCACAATCCATTGGCTGTATTGACAAAAGAACTACATATCCCAGCAGTCACTGCGCAGTACTTTTTCTACGGGGAAAATAGTAGAGTTGGGGGCTGCTTGCCGTAGTTGTGAGAGCTGCAGAGGATGGTGTAGCCTATCGACTGATTTATTGTATTTTATCGTGTTAACAATTTTAGTATTGGTCCATATATAAAGCGCACTGGATTATAAAGCGCCCTGTCTATTTTGGAGAAAATTTAAGACTTTTATGTGCGCCTTATAGTCGTGAAATACGGTACTTTGGTATTAAAATGCCACACCCCCTTTGTATTGAGTACTTTATTAAGTCTTGGGGTGGTCAAGTACATATCCGAATTTCAAGGGTACTTTATTTTTTTAAGGTTTTGAAATGCCCAACCACATTTGGGGTAATCTGGTCCATCTCCGGTTTTAAGGGCACTTGGATATGACAGTTTTAGTCCATCTACCTAGTTTTGTATATCTAATTATCATATTTATGCAAAAATACTGTGTCTCAGGAAAGAATTGGCCTTAAAACTGCAAATGTTATTATATACCGTATTTTCTCGCATATAAGCCGCCTTTGCGTATAAGCCACACCCTTAAAAATGCCTTAAAATCGTTAAATTTTACAATTTCTCGCGTATAGGCCGCCCTGTTTCACACTTTTCACCTCCATATTTAATAGGGAGTACAAATGTATTACTTTGAAGGGGAAATTTTAAATAAAATCATCAAAAATTGTATTTCTGAGATACTGTATGAATCGATTCGTGCATTTCTAGTCTAATTTGTGCGCATATAAGCCCTACCCTCGATTAAGTCATCATATTTTTGAGCGATAAATGCGAGAAAACATGGTATTATATAAAAATTCAAATCTGACGGACTATGTCCAATCCTAGAATAAGCGAAAGACAATCATATTTTTGTTTAAATTTGCCCAATTTCAGCGACCAAATACAGCAAGAGCACGACCTCACTGCCCTTTGGCGTTCGGGGAAACACGGCGAGTTGTAAACCGACGCTCTTCAAAGGCGCGGCGGCGTGCTAACTTCAAACGTGTGCGTAAAATCCAGATTTCCATGATCTACGGACAGCTTGGCAGTCTTCCATAAACGTGCGGGCTTGCGTAAGCACATTGCGGATAGTGCTGAGAAAGGACCAGTCTTCGTGTTTTTCGGAAAACAAACGCCGCCTTTCCCAGGCGAGCATCGTGCCCGGAAGCTGCCCAATAGGAAAATCGGCCATTTTCGTTTTTTTCGCCATCTCTCCTTTGGCGAAATGATTCCCAGCTGCAGGTTTTGTGATTCCGCCGGGAATGCCGTCCCCGCCACAATAAAGTGGATTAATCGGCGCTGGCGCTGGGCACTTTGGTCCAGATGACGCGTATAATTAAGGCGTAATTAGCATGTCATCTACATGAGGAAATATGATTCGGGAAGCCAGGATTGGAACGCGACGTCCTCAGAGATAACTTCCTTTCGCTGACGCGCTGGGCTGCCTTAACGTCTTTAGTCAAACGGCCTCGCTTGTTTATTTCCATGCTAACGTATTTAAACGCTCATTTACCAACGTGTCGGTGTATCTGCATGCTAACTCGGTTAGCAACTTGGATTGCATTTCCGCTCTCAAAGTCACTGGATGGATTGATGTTGATTATTTAGATGAAATATTTGAAACAATTTAGTGCTGAATCTTAGAGTTTGAGCCAAGAACCAATCACGGGACACTTGATTTTTGACAGGTCTCGCCATGTCCTGCTTTCTGGCCCGCTTTCATCACTGCACTAGTTTGTCAGTTATTTTTCTTTTTTAGCAAGGACCAAATGAACATGCACTAAACAAAATGGTGACGTATAAACCTCACCCTTAAAATAGCCTTAAAATTGGTTAAATTGTACAATTTCTCGTGTATAAGCCGCCCCCTGATTCCCAGTTTTCATCTCCATATTCATGGTTTTAATAGGGAGTACAAATGTGTTACTTTGAAGGGAAAATCTTAAGAAAAATCATCGCACCTGGTTTTTCTGAGATACTGTATGAATTAAAAGTACATTATTAGGGTCAATATCATAAAGAAATTAGTAATTCATCCAGTAATGGTTGTTTTCTTACTGCAAAACAGGAAATAACCAACAAATAGTAAATGTTACTTTGCCAACATCTACTGGTGAAAAAGACTATGGAAAGTATTGTACGCATATAAGCCGTACCCTCGATTCTGTCTTCATTTGGTACAAATACGGCTTATATGTGAGAAAATACGGTTCCATACTCCCTCATTCTTTTGATTCATGCAAATTTGGCGGGCATGTTAACAACTTGACTTTGAATAGTCAGTGTCTTTAACTCCCTCAGTACCATTGGCAGGGATAGTCGTCCAATTGTGCGGTCCTGGCAGCCCAATCTTTTGTGTTTGGTTGACTCGGAACTGTTGCAGAACACAATAGGAGATGGCCTAGATGCCCTTTCATGTCGCGGGTCATTCACGGCGGCAACAAAAGGTCCGAACGGCTCTTATCTCTCCTTGTAAAGCTTCGGGAGAAGTCCGAGCCTCCTTTCACGGCTCTTCCGGGAACCAAAGTGGGGCATTTGCTTGTCTACCCGTGCACCTTGTACAGCGTTACCCTTTGGCCATCGTGGGTTGTTGTTCCACCTCGTTATTTCTCAGTCACGCCGGAGAATCCCCCGTCAATGCCGTCAAGATTATTAGAAGGTGTGCAACGTTTGGAATTCCAAAGGAAACAAAGTTTGCGGCCTTGTTGGGGTTGTTTTTGCCGTCAATTTCATTTTAGTAAGACTCTACCAAGTCACGAAATGTGGGAGTTGATTAAAATGTTTCTTTAAATCATGCACGGGAAAGGTTTTACATCTAAAGATGATAAAATAATTAGATGAGAATATAATTGATTTGTTGCTTTGAGACGTGATTGAAGATTTTAATAATTTAATTTCCTTTGATTTTTGCAGGTTTTTTTGCAAGGCGTTACTTAGATTAGCATTTAATGATTCAACATACCGTATTTTCACGACTATAAGGCGCACATAAAAGTCTTAAATTTTCTCCAAAATAGACAGGGCGCCTTATAATCCAGTGCGCTTTATATATGGACCAATACTAAAATTGTTATCACGATAAAATAAAATTAATCAGTCGATAGGGTACAACGACTACTATTTTCCCGTAGACAAAGTACTGCGCAGTGACTGCTGGGATATGTAGTAGTTCTTTTGTCAATACACCCAATGGATTGTGGCCTGTATACATCGACATCAATACAGCTTGACGAAGCATGGAAAGCGCCGTTGGAAAAGTTACGCTAGCTACCAGCTAGCTTCTATTTGCGAAAGGATTGTGGCCGCCTGGATGAACGTATAAAACTCAGCGTTTTCGATGACTCATTTGGACAATTGTTCAATTCGGACACAGAAAATGAGGACTTTGATGGATTTGTGGGTGATGATGGCGTGAGTAAGTTTTAAAATGGCTAAATAAAGTACAACTGAACTCAGTTTTGCTTCCGTTGCCTTTTTAAAAACATGTTTTTAGCGTGTGGGTGTAGCGTGCAAGAACTATATATCCCAGCAGTCACTGCGCATCGGAAACCGGAACTAGAGTCTGGGGCTGCTTCCGGTAGCCAGCGCTATTGCGGTTAGATATTCATATATAATATATATGCATCTAAAAAACGGTGCGTCCTTTGTGTGTTTAAAATACAGAAATAGCACTCGTTACTGACACTGCAGCTAAAAATACGATGTGCCGTATAGTCGTGAAAATACAGTACACATTTTTCGGTTGAAATAAGTCTGCTAAGTATTTTTTTTACTTCAAGAAATTGAGGTTAGTCCAATTTGGAAAAGTACCTGTAATATTCCATGGATTCCAAATTCCTTTTCTTATTGCTACCAGTTTTTATCTTTAACCGAACGTGTGTTTATTCAAGCTGACGTGACATGTCGTTAAACATTCGATGACTTTACGGCCTCCGAAGCAAACACTTTTTATTTTTTTATGGAGCCTTTCGTCACTCCTGCCTTTCATGTAATCGGCACAATACAAGGAGAACATTTCCGTGAACTATTGGTCGCAAAATAGCCGGCGATAATTGCCACGTACTGAAGTAAAGTAAAGAAACGGGTGGGAAAAGACGATCCCGACTTTTGAGAAAAGGAATCGCAGACACGTCGGATCATTTTCCATCGGGTTTAATTGATGACACGCATTTTTAATCACCCCCGTGTGAGGCTTTTGTTTATGGAGCCCCGCTGATGGCCATATTAACAAAGTTAGCTTAATGATAGAGGTATTTTACCTAATAGCATTTTTATTACTCTCGCCAAGAACGGCGCGATTAATTAACAATGGGAAAATTAAGTTCCTCGCCTCGTAATGGTGATACCTACGTAGGACATCGTTACAAAGAGTCGGAATAATTCATAATGCCGTCAAGTCGCGTGGTACTACGGCGACGGTGGCGGAAGGAGAAATTAATATTCTCGACAAACGATTGCGCTGTAATCAATTACGATGTGGGCTGGTGGGGGGCATATTGGTACGTAGAGGGTTGGGGTTATTAAAAATTACATGAGTTAAGAAGATGTTAAATTTAGGAAGCTTATGTTGCCACTTAAAGTTGTATTAGAAAATTTGAAAGGGACCATTTTAGATATAATATTTTGATTTGTTTTTTTTATAAATGGATTAAAAGAACTGGATTAAAAGATCTGAATATTCCGTTATTTATAGATCTAAAACAATGTTTATTTTAACTTTTTTTGTATATTTTTAGATTTTACAAAATGATTTTTGAACTAAAAACAGAAAAAAATGGATTAAAAAATTACAATTATTGATTTAAAAGGGGGGAAAATCAGGAAATTTAAAATACATCTATACTCTTCATTTTAATTTGATCCTAAAACAGAAAGTCGGCACTCATGATTTACTTTCCCGGGCCACACAAAGTGATGTGGCGGACCAGATTTGGCCCCCGGGCCGCCACTTTCACACATGTGAACTAAATAGTCAAAATTTTCATTTATTCCATTGAAACAGAAAAAAATATCTCATTTTTAGAGCACGTGAATTTGAAAAAGACAAAGTCAATGCATGTAATTTAGTTTCAGGGACCACACAAATTGAGGATGTGGGCCCAATCAGGCCCCCGGACTCCCAGTTGACAACCCTACCCTTAAGTTGGAAAAAAAAACATAGTTATTTCGTTTGAAGCCAATGAAATAGCAGCAAACAAAAAGCAGAAAATCTGAAATCCCAAAGTAAATAAAAATTGCAACGTTGAGTCCAAAATGAAGCAAAGCTGATACTTGCAATCACCGAAAAGGGTAAGACACCATCCCGCCAGAAAGAATTGGACTGCCAAAGACGTACGTAGATGAAAGCGCATAATCTTTTAAGCTTGCATTTGAAGCTAATCTTCCATTAAAGAATAGTACAGTTACAACTGCTTTGTGGAGCGGAAACGCAAAGACAGCAGAACGGATGTCCGCCGTTGCCCGTGACTTTGAACGGAGACGGAAAAGGGCAAAAGTCCCGATTTCGGAGTTTAATTCCAAATGAAAACACACAGGGAAATAAAGTCCACCTTCACACACACAAACAAAACACAACATAAACACAAATGCGACCAAAGTGGCAGAGATTAACGTGAACAGGATTGTTTGGGGTTATCTAGCGTGTTTCTTTTACGCGCAAAACACAAATCGGGATTGTTATCCTTTGTGCAGGTGTGTGGGAGTGTGCTTAGGGTTGCCAGGTGCGTGGAAAAATACTCAAACAGAATATTAGCCTCATGTGATCAGAGTTAGGTCATATTAAGGAAGGGTTAATAGCACTGCGGGGAAACTTATCTAGCCTGAGGCGTGGCTTGTACATTTTTTTTAATGATAACGATCTGAGAACAGGGGTGTCAAAATCAGTTTGATTCGTAAGCCATATTCATGCTAACTAGATCTAGTGTTGTTGACGTTCCAGTGCTCAAACATCAACCAAAGCGATTGAAATGAACGTATTTTCTCTCATATAAGCTGTATTTGTCGCTAAAAAAATGATGACTGAATTAAAGGACGGCTTATATGTGCATAAATTCGACTCGACATGCACGAAACTGCAAGGTGACAAAGACGAAACGCCATAACGCAAGAAAATACAGTTGTTTATTTCAAAATAGAGGAAAGATAAACGGATAAAACGCTAAACAGAATTTATTTTGATGTTTAGGAATGAAATTCAAGAAAGAAAATAAAGTGTATCTTGCATAAAACGTGAAAAACTCACTATGCACAGACTTCCTAGTTGTACTGCTTACCTGACTTCCTTTTTGAATTTTTCTACGTGCAGGCCACAACCTTTCGGAATATGCAATCTAGCAGATGAGCCTTTCAATTGATACAGTATCTCAGAAATACCACGTGAGATTTTCCCTTCAAAATAAGACATTTGTACAGTAGAACCTCGTGGTACGACGAAAAATTTGATCGAAAAATTCGCCCGTGATACGATCAAAATTTCGAGATGCGACCAAGCCAGGTGGCCATGACATGAGAGGCTGTTTATCAATATAGCGCACTGTCTTTTTTCCGCATCTCTTTCGTGTATAACTACTATATCTACGAGGACTGAACGATTTATTCAGACGAGTATCGACCAGGAAACGCAGAACACGCATGCGCGGGCAAAAAGAGGGCTTTCTGGGTAATGAAGTATACTCGTGCACACAACACCGATAGTCAATGGCACCCTTTCTCAGAATAAAACTTCATTACCCACAATCAATACATGGGTATAGGCTGTTATTCCTTCCTTAGCCTGTTAGCTCCCGCGATCGCTCATTCAAGACTACTTCTCGTTGGCAAGTGGTTGTGCGTTATCCTATTGTGAGGACATGTGTGCATCATTTTCGGAATATTTTGAAGGGAATACAACAGCGATAGCGAACGTGAGGGTGGAGGCGTGGCAAACCGCCAACCCGGAAAACGAAGGTAACAAAAGATTACAACAAAATTAGAATTCAGTTTTGTGTAAAGTTACATTAAACGTATAATTGAGTGTCTGTATATATTAATCCAAGTTAATTTACATTTGTTTGTTCGTTTACGAGTGCGTTGTTGCCGTGGATAAAGGATAAGACTACCCCCCCCCTCCGTGTATGTCGCTGTCTCTACCCTCCACGAAATGCATCTAATTTTACTTCTATTAAACATATTTTATTACTATTAAACCACTAGTTATGTGTTACTTTGTTAATAGATGGCAAATTAGAATAAATAAAACATTTTTTCCAATCCAATATCCTGTTTTTGGTGTTTTTTCAGAGGGTTGGAACAAATTAATTTGTTTTCAATTCATTTCAATGGGAAACGTTCGCTCGAGTTACGAAAACCTTGACATACGATCTCGGTCATGTAACGGATTACGATCGTATGTCAAGGTACCACTGTACTCTATTAAAACAATGAATATGGAGGTGAAAATTGTGAATCACGAGCAAAATGGTAAAATTCAACGATTTTAAGACTATTTTAAGGGTCCGGCTTATACGTGGAGACGGTCAATATCCACGAAAACACGGTAGGTGTTAAGATCCTTAAAGTCCAACTTTCAAACTAAAAAAAAGGTGCCTAATTTTGATGAAAAAAGGAAAATAGCGTGGGGTGAAATACCAATCGAGCCTTGTATCGTTAACCACGGCAACAACAGCATATTTCGCATAGCTGATTTAAGTTAATGCAAAGACAGACGACAACTGCGTCTGTCATGACATCATTAGAACCACGGCGGCGTCTCCCTATAATCGGCCTGGGGATGAGGGTCAAGGAGAACCGGCGCGAAGCGCTGAAGCATGCTTTCAACTGCAACCCGAGTAGGTTACAACGTGGCCACATCACATGCGGACCCCTCGCCGGGCTTTGATGGCGGCGTGCACGGAATAGCTGCCGATGTCGCCATCCCGTAGCAACGGAGCTGAAAATAATCATTGTGGGAGGCGAACACTGTCTTGGAATGAGGGGAAGAGCATCTCTCACCTCGCCACGGTGACCCCAGATCTCTTAATGAAGTCACTTGACCCGGTGGAGCAGTGGTTTAGCCACCTGGCAGTCTGAGTTCGATTCCCAATCGGTGGCTTTGTGATTGTGAGTGGTTGTCCGTTTTATTGTGCCCTGCCATTAGCTGGGTAATCAATTCAGAGTATCCCCAGGCTGCGGGGATCGGCTCCCGCGATCCTTGTGAGGATAAGCGGTATGGAAAGTGAATCAGTGCAAATCAGTGGCGGTCCGTGCATTTTCTTGTAGCGCCTTCAATGAATCAATCCAACCCTCAAAAACTATTTTATGGCTATAAATCCTCGACTGCATCTACAGCTGCGACACATAGAAAATAATTAATAAATCAATGCACAAAAATGGGGTAAAATCCACTTCCTAGCAGCATTTAATGATTAAATACAAACACGAGCTTTTCAGATATCAGAACTTGGCCCACAATTGAAATATTATTTAGGAATATAGCCATATTCTACTCACCAAAAATCCTTTTTAACTGTACACAATATCCATCCTCCTTTCTTTCTTCCTTTTTTTCTATCGCCATTGAAGCTAATGCTGAAAGTCGAGCCTGTCCTGTCGTATTTCTGGCATAGTCCGTCTTGAAAATGGCTTTAAATCATCACAACAATATATTTGCATGTGCAGCTCGCGCCAAATACAGTTTGGTAGCTCTGGCTAATCACTAGCCAATCATAGTTGGTGAAAGCGTTGACGTATCCCTACGCCTGCGAGAAAGCCTGGTGTCACCAAATCGAATTCTGATTGGTTAAAGCAACAGTCTTATCGACGCTTGTTTAATGCAGCAGAGCCTGCAGAACTGATTGTGAAGGCCTTGAGGCAGATTTCTGACCCTGGCAACAAATAATGGCTAAAATGTGATTGGTTAAATGCTTCAATATGAAAAGACACATCTGGAAGCAGTGCAACCAAGGGGGAAAGCAATGAAAGGAAGCCAACAGACAATTTGGAATTATTTAATAAGTATTCATGGACAAAATATAATATATGATCCAGATATTTCTTAGGCCAGCAGAGAAGGCCTTTAAGGCCCTGACGGCCCGTCACTGGCAAAAGGGAAATATACTGCTAGTCATATGTCACATTGCAACTTTTGTAGGGACACTGGGCAGGATTAGGGTGTGGCAGAGCAGGCTAATTTTGCAAGCTAATTTTCCATAATGGCTAATTCAGAGCTTCTTTCAAGCAAAGGAAAAGATTTGTCCTCCAATTAGACCTGAGGCGTTTACTTAGAAATGAAGTCTGAAAGCATTTTGTCGGGGTGTACACCAAGCTCGGGCGGAGTGGGGGGGCAAAGTACTTGTTTTTCCTCTGTTATGGGCTACAGCTCTTTAGGGACTAGCAAGCTCAAAGCCAGCGTTTCACATCCATTTTCTACACTGAGCTAGCCCGGGCTCGGTGGGGCAAGGCAATTTGGCTCTGGGGCCATCTATACACTGCCTTGTCTCGGAATGGATTTGGTGATTCTGATCTTTTTTCTCTCGCTCTCTCTCTCTACCTTCATTCTTTGTCTGCATTGTGAAGACTCGGGGAAAAGACAGAGTGGAATGAAAGCGAGAGAGTAAGAGAGAAAAAACGTGTGCGAGAGAGAGCACAAGGGGGGGAGAAAAACAAGTTTGACCGGAGCCCAGTCAATTATCTCCCAGGTGTTTGACTGAAGTGATTGTAAGCGAGCCCGCCGACTGAGCCGGGCGGGAATTAGCCGGGAACAAAACCCAATTCAGCAGAAGTGAAGGAACAGCAGTTTTGAATAAAAGAATGCGCGAGCAAAGACTCGATAAAGTTTTTCCTTCTCCGTTTCCCTTGTTACGCACATCCTATCACATGGCCGAGTCTTTTAGACAAACCCCGCTACCGCAATCGTGTCTGTGGCGTGTCCAATACGGTATTGTGAGCGAGGTTAATTACTGGCGAGGCGGGAAAATGACATTCTCCAAATAAAGTAATACGACAACGGCCCTCGGCGAGGAAGCTACGATAGCCGGGAGACCAGATTTCTCATTCCGTATCAAGTAACCTCGTTTCATGTGGGCTACAAAAGCCTCCATTGGCGCCTGCAAATTACCTTTTTTCCACAGGCCCGGGCGCCATTTTCCGCCAAGATTAAGTTATAGCCCGAAACGCCATTGTTTTGACACAGACACGTTTCTATTGACGGCGCTGAATTTGCCGGTGTCTTTTGTGAGAGAACTCCGTCACGCTGAAGGGCAGCGTCTCTGTAGTGCCAAGGCGTTGTGGGAATTGACATTTACAAATGGCAGTGGGGGAGGGGGGACAGGACTGAGTCAGCCAACTCTTAAACCGGTAAAAACAGTCAACCGGGCAAGGCGTCTTTGGCAAGGATGGAATCTCATTTATTCTGGCCTTCCACATGAGATAACGGCGTCAAGCGCGGTTTGCCAAGCTTTCGATGCGCTGCAAACTTAGTACAAAGTGATTTCTTTCTCCTAATAGGACTTCAATCCCAAATATTATGCCAAGCACGTCAAAAGAAGCAACAAAAATGTAATTGTAATATTCCCATTTTGATCTCCGTGATACCTCTACTTATGAAGTCATTTAAGAACAAAGTAGCTTTAACCAGGTACTCGGACGTTTGGTAGAACGGACGTTTGGTAGAACGGACGTTTGGTAGAACGGACGTTTGGTAGAACGGACGTTTGGTAGAACGGACGTTTGGTAGAACGGACGTTTGGTAGAACAGACGTTTGGTCGACCGGACGTTTGGTAGAATGGATGTTTGGTCGACCGGACGTTTGGTCGCTGGGTTGTTACTGTTGAAACCAGCTCTCAAAATTATAATCATGAGAGAGAGAGAGAGTTTAATATCTAATATCAAAATATCAACAGTAAACTCTGTCATAAATTGACAGCGAGCGAACCCGGCGACCAAACGTTCGTTTTACCAAACGTCTGTTCTACCAAACGTCCGTTCTACCAAACGTCCGTTCTACCAAACGTCCAGTCGACCAAACGTCCGGTCGACCAAACGTCCGAGAACCAAACATCTTTCGACGAAATGTCCGGTCACGCTTTAACCACATTCGAATAACTAAAAACAAAAACATGGAGAGTTGTTTTTTGCCGTGTAAGGAGATTTTCAAGCAGAACGCAACACAACTGTGACAATTACAAAATAAAATAACGGATCCATGAAATGCATTGACGTTTTGGTGGATTTTATAACTTGGATCTTGTTTTTGTATACTGGAACTAGTCATTTGCATATCAGAGGGTTTTGCAACCTAAACATTTAGTATCTAGAAGCATCCGTGCGTAGCGGTACCGCTGTATTTAGTCACCTGAATGCCAAAAAAACCCTGATTGGCAGCGTAATAGAAACTCCCCTGGTCAAACCCAAGTGCCTTTCAGGCTATTTGTCACCAATGTCCGCTCCCGTCTCCAAGTCCTTTTTAACTCTCCTCATTGCAATTGATCCCTCGTTCTTTCCACCACCGGTCATTGACTACAGACGAGGCTTTTGTGTTGCGAGGGTCTCTGTAGTGAGTGTCACGCTGGCCTGATAATAGCTCTTGCGCAGCGATCCCCCACAAATACCTAGCTCATTCATTAAGCCTAATGGTCAAAGATTTAAGGATCCTTCAGCTTGTTTGCATGCAGTCTTTTTATTGATAGTTGTAAGAAAAATACCAGATCTATAAACAGATGTCAAGTTACAGCTCGGTTCAGTTTTGGTAGGGCTACGATTTTTGTTCATTAATGCCGTACACTTTTAATCGGATAATCTCTGCACGAATCTTGGTTCAAGTCATAGACGGGATACTGGTTTCCAGACGACGGGATGGAGTAGAAAGAAAACTTTTCCCGTACGCCGCGAAGCCGGCCGGTTGACGGAGTAAATTCGGCGTCTGGTCTGAGAGCGAATTCCCGCAAATGACGACAGATCGAAGCGTCTCATCTGGTCACAATGAGTTTGCATCTCGAGGGGAAGTCCGAGCACACCAAACTTGCCGTCTTTTATTGAATGGTCTTTGTGTTTGCTTCCTCGCTTAAATTAAAACGGTTTGGACTGAGATAAGGTGGTCGCCCCAAAGGCTTGCCGCAGCAGCTCAATTTCCCCTTTTGCTCCCATTTCCATATTTTCTCATACCGTGTACATCTTTTGTGCTCACTTTTTTTGCACTGGGGTGGAAGGCTACATATTTCATTTTCCTGTATGGAACATTCAACTCAACGTTACCGCCTGACAAGCAATTCAGACGAACGACTAACGACTGAGGTCTAATTATCATTGACTAAAACGAAACCAAAATGAAAACATTTTTTAAAGGTCCAGCAAGCTACAGGAATCAAATGACTCGCAATGGCGTGAATAAGCGCAAATTACTTTCCTAGCTATCTTGGTCCAAGGTTAGCGTAAGTGGGAATGGTAGCACATGTATCTTTGTTTGTATTTTTATTTTTGCCATGACTTTGGTACCGAAACGTGAGCCAAGTTGATTACAGGCGCTGTTGTAAACTCGCTTCTGCAGCCTTTGTCCGCCGCGTTTCGCATTCTGTATCCTCTAGAAAGTTTGACCTTTTGCTTCTGAACACAGCTGTCTGCCTCATAAAAATATATTTCAGTGTAATGTTTTTTTTAATAAGTATAACTGACACCACTGTCTTAAATGGGACCTTGATAAATAAGGAAGTACAGTGTATATATGAACACACACTATAAAAGATGACTAAAAAATTGTTAAAGTAGCATCGTGGAACCATAGCAGCTTTAAAAGTAGAACTTGAAAAATTCACCATACTTAATTAAAACTGACAGTACTGCTGCAACCTATTGAAAATAGCTAATCATAATAACAATCTGCTAGTCAGGGTGTTTAGCTCAACGGTCAGCACCCTCAACTTTCATGTGGAATACCCCAGTTAATTTACATGACTTTTTACAGGAACTCCTGACAGTCTTTATAATTAGCTTTCTTTCTATGCCACCCACTTTAACGGCAGACATTTTGGTGCCTCCAAATACATTTTAGTCTTGTAGAAATGCCGCTCCAGATACCCAAATTAGCATCATGTTGTGAGACTACATAGGAAAACTGACATGTGACGTGTTAGATCTGCAACCAAATCCATTTGTTTTCCTCTGTCGGCCATTGTGGGTTGAGTTTGCTCACTCTGGCTTTGGCCCGCCTACTCTATCACTAGCCAATCATAGTTGGTGAAAGCAATTACGTATCCCTACGCCTGCGAGAAGGCCTGGTGTCACCAAATCGAATTCTGATTGGTCAAAGCAACAGTTATCAACGCTTGTCTAATGCAGCAGAGCCTGCAGAACTGATTGTGAAGGCCTTGAGGCAGATTTCTGACCCTGGCAACAAATAATGGCTGAAATGTGATTGGTTAAATGCTTCAATATGAAAACACACATCTGGAAGCAGTGCAACCAGGGGGGGAAAGCAATGAAAAGAAACTAACAGACAATTTGGAATTATTTCATAAGTATTCATGGACAAAATATAATATATGATTCAGATATTTCTTAGACCAGCAGAGAAGGCCTTGAAGGCCCTGACGGCCCGCCACTGCGTGTTAGAATAGAAAAGGTCCAAGTTTACAAACTGCAGACATCCATATTGTAGGACTGAGCGGAGTGTGGGGGGGTTAAAGGGTGGAGGATGTGTTGGATGATTAGGTGGTAGTTGGGGGGAGGCGGGGTGAAGCGGTCTAAATCTGTGAGAAAAAAGCCTAATCCCTGGATTGCTGAATCTTCGGAAATCCTAGAAATAGATTAGGAGCTTCGCTGGGCCAGTTGGTCTTTAATAAGGAGGCCCGTTTGGCTCTAAAGTCATGGCGCAGCACTTGCATAATATGCCGAGCCGCCACTTCTTGTAATTATCGTTTCCCCTATTTGGGAAATGATTCAATAAACACTGATCCGCGCCGCCCGGCGCATACTGACGAGCGGCGGGCGGGATCCGGCGAAATTTCGGGGACGTGTACGCCGCCCGCCTAATCCAAGTACAAGCCGGGCTCTAATCGAATGAGAAATGACCGCATCGACGGATGATTCGACCGAGAGTTTGCATGTAGAAAGTGTTGCCGACAAATTTGGGAGAGTCTACAAACTTTTCCGACTTTTCGCCGTCCCCCTTGTGTTCAACTTCGGGACTAAAAGTCTGCATTAAAGCGATTGGCGTTAGTATAAATAGCCTGTGACTGTTCTCCATCTAGAATAGAACAACACCCTTTCTTTGCTGAACCGATGTATCGCGGAATGTCAAACTGTCGTGGCAGGATGTCAAGCGTTTTGAATAGCTCCAATCGCGCGAAAGGGCTCGCTCGCCTCTGCTTTTATCGGAAAGGGGAGCACCACCGGCGGATTTTCCTATTTCGAGATGATCCCATTACGAGACGAGAGGTCCTCAGATGCTTGTCAGCGTCACCTGAAATCCATTCTCATTTATCGACAATCCTGAAGCTCCAGTGGACAGGGCTACGTTGCCATAATGGATGTGTCAAAATGACAAATATTAGCTCTGCTCTCCCTCAATCAATTAAGAAAACTGGTCAATGAGAGGCTATCAATGAGAAAATTCCAAGAGCTTTTTCAACGGTCGGCCTTCTGTTTTGCCGTCCTGGTTCTAGGACCCCCTTCCCCCAACTGCCTCACTCGAAAAGGAAGGTAAAGTGCTATAAAAGCTATCCTATATTTCACACCTTCTGGGCCAAGCAGCTGTCCTTATGAGAGCAAACGTGTTATTGGCTAAACAATGAGGCCCAGTCAGAGAGGGGGGTTGCGGCAGAGTGAAATCACTCCGACAACTGCAGTGGAGCAACATTCCGGAATGAATGCTGCTCATCAAATAAAAGCAAAATTCAACCGATACATCAGTGCTATCAAAACGGCCCGTCCGGCCTGACAAAACCAAATTTGATTCGACCCTCCCAGTCCAAAGGGATTGGACGGCAAAGAGTTACCGTATTTTCACGACTATAAGGCGCACAAAGTCTTCAATTTTCTCTAAAATAGACAGTGCGCCTTATAATCCAGTGCGCTTTATATATGGACCAACACTAAGATTGTTATCACGATACAATAAAATAAATCAGTCGATAGGACAACTACGGCAAGCATCCCCCGACTCTACTATTTTCCCGTAGATAAAGTACTGCGCAGTGACTGCTGGGATATATAGTTTTTTTTGTCAATACACCCAATGGATTGTGGCCTGGCGATCAGCATCAACACAGTTGCAAAGCATGGAAGACAGCCTTGGAATAGTTACGCTAGCTACGATTTGTGAATGGATTGCGGCCGCCTGGACAAACGTATTAAACTCAGCGTTTTCGATAGATAATAGTTCAATTCGGAAACAGAAAATGAGGACTTTTTTGTGGGTGATGATGACGTGAGAAAGTTGTAAAATGGCTAAATAAAGTACAACCGAACTCAGTTTTGCTTCCGTTGCCTTTTTAAAAACGTATTTTTATCGTGTGGGTGTAGCGTGTATGTTTAAGCTGGTGTATGTTTTACCATGCCTGGCTGCGTCTATAAAAACTGTGCGTCCTTTGTGTGTGTAAAATATAGAAATAGCACTCATTACTGACACTGCGGCTAAAAATATGATGCGCTGTATAGTCGTGAAAATACGGTAGCCATATTTGCATTTCCATACAGCATGGAAGACAGCCTTGGAATAGTTACGCTAGCTATTAGCTAGCTACTATTTGTGAATGGATTGTGGCCGCCTGGACAAACGTATTAAACTCAGCATTTTCTATGACTCATTTGGACAATTGTTCAATTTGAACGAAGAAAGTGAGGACTTTGATGGATTTGTGGGTGATGATAACGTGAGTACATTGTAAAATGGCTAAATAAAGTACAACCGAACTCAGTCTTGCTTCCGTTGCCATTTTAAAAACATGTTTTTAGCGTGCGGGTGTAGCGTGCATTTGGTGCATGTAGCACCAAATTAGTGTGTTCGCCGTTGTAGTATATTGATACTATTAGTGCAAAGTTATCACAGCCGTCAACCTGGGTGTATTGACAAAAGGACTATATATCCCAGCAGTCACTGCGCACCGGAAATAGCGTCTGGGGCTGCTTCCTTAGACAGCGCTATTACGGTTAGATAATCATCCATAAATAATATATATATATGCCATGCCTGGCTGCGTCTAAAAGAACGGTGCGTCCTTTGTGTGTGTAAAATACAGAAATTGCACTCGTTATTGACACTGCGGCTAAAAATACGATGCGCCGAATAGTCGTGAAAATACGGTACATATTTGGATGGGTTGGCGGACATAAAGTCTACGACATCCCCGCTCTTTATTCGCTTACGTATGAATTTAACACATTTTTGAGGCGAGCCGGTAGCACAATCTCCCCTTCCTGAAATGTACGTGAAATCCAGCAATATCCCAGCCACCCCGACTCACCCGCCGTCCCCCGAAAAAGAAGATATTCTTTCACTTTCCCCGTGAAACTGCCAATAAAAGTCTCCCACACCAAGTCCCTAAACGACAGTGCCGTTACACTCGCGCCGTGTACAGCTGCAGGGCACAATTTTCCATAGTCTTGCACTATATTGCTGGATGAAAATGGTATGGAATGTTATAGTAGCAATAATCAAGGCAGCCTGGTGGATGGAGGCTTGGCGCGGCGACTACTATATTCATGTCACAGCGTTTGCTTGCCTTGAAATCTCACACATTTGCAGAAACCCTCCATGTGTATACTCGACTCCTCAAAACGACAGTGACAAGATGGGAAAGGCAATGAGCTTATTAGCATGTGATTTCCCCACCAAAACCCGGCCCACGTTATTTACTAGCTTGGAATTTGGCAATATTGTGGTCTGTGATCCAAAAAGGCCCAGAGAAAAAACTGTAGGACTACTATGTGTTATCATTCAATTATTAACAATACTTAAACATATTGTTATGTCTTTTTAACAGTGGCGGTCCGTGCATTTTCTCGTAGCGCCTTCAACGAATCAATCCAACCCTCAAAAACTATTTTATGGCTTTAAAACCTCTACTGCAGCTACAGCTGCGACATATAAAAAATCATCAATAATAACCTCATACAATTGAAACATTATTTAGGAATATAGCCATATTTTACTCACCAAAAATCCTTTTTAACTGTACACAATATCCATCCTCCTTTCTTTCTTCCTTCTTTTCTATCGCCATCGAAGCTAATGCTAAAGTCGAGCCTGTCCTGTCATATTTCTGGCATAGTCTGTCTTGAAAATGGCTTTAAATCAACAAAACAATATATTTGCTTGTGCAGCTCGCTCCAAATACAGTTTGGTAGCTCTGGCTAATCACTAGCCAATCATAGTTGGTGAAAGCGATGACGTATCCCTACGCCTGCGACAATGCATTGTGGTGTTGCCAACTCGAATTCTGATTGGTTAAAGCAACAGTCTTATCGACGCTTGTTTAATGCAGCAGAGCCTGCAGAACTGATTGTGAAGGCCTTGAGGCAGATTTCTGCCCCTGGCAACAAATAATGGCTGAAATGTGATTGGTTAAATGCTTCAATATGAAAACACACATCTGGAAGCAGTGCAACCAGGGGGAAAAGCAATGAAAGGAAGCTAACAGACAATTTGGAATTATTTAATAAGTATTGATGGCCAAAATATAATATATGATTCAGATATTTCTTAGGCCAGCAGAGAAGGCCTTGAGGGCCCTGACGGCCCGCCACTGCTTTTTAATACAATACAATGTGATGGTTTTAAACATATCACAGGACACCATGTCAAAACATGGTTAAATATTTCCATTATTTTCGCACTTTCTTCGTTAGCTCTTGCAGGCCGCCAGGTTTATAAAGTACTGCATCACGTTTATTTCATTTTCAGACAACTAGAGCACTAAATTTCTATTCCAGGGACGCGTTCAGGTTCTGAAAAGGACTACACGGTCAATCAAGCAACCGTTAACCGAGTAGAAAAGTCCAAACAGAGTCAAAAAGACAATTCCTAAAATGTCTATTTCCCTCTCTTGCCCTTGCCGACTCTTGACCGTCCCATCAAAGTTTCGGTACACGGTCCGAGGCACATCGGACAAAGCACACGGACGGGGTCCCTGATCCCAAACCCAATGCTGCAGCCGGTCTATAAGTGGCTTTGAGATAGGAGAAGTGATAGAGGCTAAGCCCTTAATAGCCATTTCTCTGTAATCTTTCCTATGAACGGCTAAACTACGGCAGTATTGATTTGTTTGAAGAAAGTGGCAGCCGCCAAAAGTACTCCATCAGAACGCGGGGCGCCTCCCAAATTTGACAAAGCGGTTTCGGTGGCCCGGGCAGATAAGCTTCAGGTTGGCTTTATTTGATCGAATCTAGCGCGAAACAAAGGCCCGTACACAGACGTTCCCAAAAAGAAGCCCAGATGGAAAAATTCCCTTCATAGCAGAACGTTAGCGAACCCGCAGAAGTAGCTTACTGTTTGTACTGGTCTTACTTCAATGAGTCTATAATCACACGGCACATGCCAAGACGCATCTCCCCATAGATACAGCCCTGAAGGCTATGGTAATTGAGCTATTATTAGACATGACAGCGATAGAATTGTTCTCTTTGTAGTCCCGGCAAATGCATATTCAACTCTTTGACGCATTAAGGGAAAGCGCGTGGCTCCCTCCCACTCGGGCGTGAAGAACTTCCAACCTAATCCCATTGTCCGTATGCATCTGGGTACATTTTATCATGAACAACTGTATCTCTAATACTTGATGAAAATGCATTGCAGCTATCAAATTTGATGGAGTCATCTTTTAAAAATTTAATGCTATCTTCTAACTCGCCCTGCTCCATCACATTCCTGTCCGACCTATCTTCTCTCTTCTTAGTTTCTGGGTTAGTATGTTTATTCCATTGTTAAAAGTAGTTATATATAGCGTGCAGTACTATATATATTTTTGTGTCCTTTTTTGTCCAGCTATGTTTTACGAAGAAACTAAATAATATATTACAAACAACAAGGAGTACACAAAACTCCCATGTAAAACTGCTTTGAGACCTTCAATTCATTTGAGCAGCGTTAACGGCAGGCAGGTGAAATTAAAATACCGTATTTTCACGACTATAAGGCGCACATAAAAGTCTTAAATTTTCTCCAAAATAGACAGGGCGCCTTATAATCCAGTCCGCTTTTTTATATGGACCAATACTAAAATTGTTATCACGATAAAATATAAAAAATCAGTCGATAGGGTACACCATCCTCTACAGCTTTCACAACTACGGCAAGCAGCCCCCGACTCTACTAGTTTCCCGTAGAAAAAGTACTGTGCAGTGACTGCTGGAATATGTAGTTCTTTTGTCAATACACCCAATGGATTGTGGCCTGTGTACATCGACATCAACACAGCTTGACGAGGCATGGAAAGCATCATTGGAAAAGTTAAGTTAGCTACCAGCTAGCTACTATTTGCGAATGGATTGTGGCCGCCTGGCCGAACGTATAAAACTCAGCGTTTTTGATGACTAATTTGGACAATTGTTCAATTCAGACACAGAAAATGAGGACTTTGATGGATTTGTGAGTGATGATGACGTGAGTACATTGTAAAATGGCTAAATAAAGTACAACCGAACTCAGTTTTGCTTCCGTTGCCTTTTTAAAAACGTGTTTTTAGCGTATGGGTGTAGCGTGTATGTTTAAGCTGGTGTATGTTTTGCCATGCCTGGCTGCGTCTATAAAAACGGTGCGTCCTTTGTGTGTGCAAAATACAGAAATAGCACTCGTTACTGACACTGTGGCTAAAAATACGATGCGCCGTATAGTCGTGAAAATACGGTAGCCATATTTCCACCATTTTTCGTGATATTTCAAGGCCAGTTTTTTTAGACATATTAAAGCCAAAGAAATGTGATCCCACATATCATCTAATCCACTATGGCATCCAGGTACAGTTGAGCTTTAAGGGCAGAATTCCACGTTACGCTTCATTTGGCAGTGAAGCCAACTGCTGCCGCAATGTTTTTGGAGTGAGGGAGCTAGGGGGAGAGAGAGAGAGAGAGAAATAGAGAGAGAGAGAGACAGACGTCTGGTCCTTCTACAACGACTACATTGGCCTTATCAGTCATTAACCTTTGTGTTGAGTTTATCCAACACAAACAACAGGTTCTTGACCCCTTGACCACGAAAGGTTACTCATTACCGCACGTCAGGAAGGCTCGTCTAGCCAACCAGTAAAGTGAGACTAGTGGAGTCAATAAGACATTGAGTGGACTGAGAAAAGAGGGGAGGGATTAGCAGTTAGTCATTTATCATTTACGGCGTATTCACCCACTGTTGGCTAACATGCACTGGTAATTAGCTGGAGAAAAAAAATAAAAATAGAGCGAACGCGTGTAATTAAATCTCCTGTTGAGGACTTTGTAGCAATTTGGGGCACCACAGGATGTAGCGCTAGAATGCTAATGAATGCACTGTAATTGCCACAGTTTATTCCCGATAATAAAACATTCCACCCCCCCCCGTCCCACCAAAATTCAAAAGGCGCATGTAGGACCGTCGTTGTTTGAGCTGCTCGTTTATGCGGCGTCACGATGTGCTAACGGGGGGTCCGGAGTCCACGGAGCCCTCGGTCTTGCTGAGTTATTGGCTAACAGGCTGTTTGGCATCCCCCGGACGTCACTGGAAGCGAGCCCATGCAAACATCGTAGTGAAGTGATGAGCACGCACACATGCGTAGTGAGGTGGAGGAATTGTAGCCAATTACAGGGTAGGGGCGGTGCATTCTATCTCTATTGGATGGCTCGTCAAAATAGGAATTTCATTTTGCGCTAAACGGGGGGAATCGATAGACATCAACGGTCGGCCTTGCCGTATCTTTTCTACCGTTGTTGATGGACGGATGGAAAAATTTACATTTGACGGATGGTAGACTTAAAAAAAAAATGTTTACACCTGATTTTACAGGGTTCTCGGCCATTTTTGTAAGAAGCGAAACAATGGTGCTAAGTGTACCTATTAAAAGACAGCTTGGCTCACCGCAGATTTGTAAAAAAGCATCTTCATTTACCGTATTTTCACGACTATAAGGCGCACCGCATTATAAGGCGCACCCTCAATGAATGACATTTAAAATTGTTTTCCATATACAAAGCACACTGGATTATAAGGCGCCCTGTCTATTTTGGAGTAAATTTAAGACTTTTAAGTGCGCCTTATAGTCGTGAAAATACGGTAATTATCATTCGATACTGAAAAACGGGCAAAAATAACAGAAACCACAGGTGATCTATATGACTCAAAATGGATCCTAATTTTCAATGATCATCTAGCCATGACTTCAAGGCGAATACATAAATATTAGCAGCAAAAAGTTTGGCGTTTTATGACAAAACTCGCGTTAACAAAAGGTGATGTGTGGCAAACTATAAGGCGCACCACATTATAAGGCGCACCCTCAATGAATGACACATTTAAAATTGTTTTCCATATACAAAGCACACTGGATTATAAGGCACCCTGTCTATTTTGGAGAACATTTAAGACTTTTAAGTGTGCCTTATAGTCGTGAAAATACGGTAATTATCATTCAATACTGAAAAACGGGCAAAAATAACAGAAACCACAGGTGATCTATATGACTCAAAATGGATCCTAATTTTCAATGATCATCTAGCTATGACTTCAAGGCGAATACATAAATAATAGCAGCAAAAAGTTTGGCGTTTTATGACAAAACTCGCGTTAACAAAAGGTGATGTGTGGCAAACTATAAGGCGCACCGCATTATAAGGCGCACCCTCAATGAATGACACATTTAAAATTGTTTTCCATATACAAAGCACACTGGATTATAAGGCGCCCTGTCTATTTTGGAGAACATTTAAGACTTTTAAGTGCGCCTTATAGTCGTGAAAATACGGTAATTATCATTCAATACTGAAAAACGGGCAAAAATAACAGAAACCACAGGTGATCTATATGACTCAAAATGGATCCTAATTTTCAATGATCATCTAGCTATGACTTCAAGGCGAATACATAAATAATAGCAGCAAAAAGTTTGGCGTTTTATGACAAAACTCGCGTTAACAAACGGCGATGTGTCGCAATTAAAAGATGTTTTACGACTCTAACATTTGTATTAATCAGCGCGGAGATAAATTCCTATTTACATGAGCTATTACGTGGTCAGAGGTTTTATGGTATTGTTTTACAACGGCCTCAAACGTGCCGGGCCGACGCCGTTAAAGCCAACGTCTTCTTCTCCCCCGGGGGTTTGAAATCCGAGCGAGCCGCCCACTTTGCCGTTGCTGTGCATGAGAATGTCAGACGCGCCTGTGTCTTGTTGCCCGCACGACCGGGCAGCTGCTGTAAATACAGGCCTTGGAGCTACGCTCGCTAAAATGTCATGACGGGGCCAAAGGATCACGTGTGAAGAAAGTTCCTCCGTCATGCATCAAAAGCACACTTGGGTTGCCAGATCAATGACTTGGACTTCTGTCCAATCATCAAATTTCTGCACCGTGCTCCACTTGGAGATCAATTCGATTCAAGACCGGTCTTGCATGGAGACGGGGGTTACATTTTCAAAGAGTGAAAGAGCAATGCACGCTTAAAGACAAAAAACAATAAAAGTCTTTGTGTTACGTTTGCGCCGAGATGTTGTGGCGCGGTCAAAGGGATTTGGACCCAGTAGCAGGGAAGCAGGAGGGGACGAGGCAAATTGTGCTCATGATAATAACTTTAATAACTCAGGAAGCCTTACAAAATAACAAGGACTTGTACATCCAAAACGAAACAAAGCCGGAGCATGGAGAACAGTACCTTTGGTGCCGTGTGCGGTCAATTGGTCGCCGTCTTTTGGTCGCCCCGACCGCGACAACGGGCGACCAAAAGACCGGCGACAAAACAAGGTAAAACAACACGGTCTACGCATCAATAAAAGCCAACAATGCCCATGAGCTGACGTGTGAGTGTATAAGAGTTTGTATGTACATGCGCTGTCCCTTTAAGAAGCTGTCAGTCAGGGTCTTAACAAGTTGTCCAACAAAAAACAATAAAAGACCAGGAAATTTGGAGCTTTTCTTTAGCCTAATAATTACTAGGGCATTAAGTATGACCCAATAGTCATTCGCAGTTTGTATTTAGGGAATTTGAGCAATGATTTAAATGGTAATTATCTATTACCTTCCGGGCGACCAATCGACCGTGTACCGGCCCAACATACGAGCAATTCGAGAGTACAATTTCAGGTAAATATTTATCTTGAGATACGAGACAATTTTTGATATACGAGCAGACAGCGGATGTGAGATGCTGCTCATAAGAACATCATGTCTTTCAGTGTTTTTTTTCGCGTTAGTCAGTGCGAATGGCGTATATACTACTTCTCGTTGGTAAGTGGCCGTGCGTTATCCTATTGTGAGGACATTTGTGTGCATCATTTTTGAATATTTTGAAGGGAATACAAAAGCAAACAACTCTCGATAGGTTGCATCTGAAAGTCAGGGTGGAGGCGGGGCCAATAGAGCCAACCCGGGCGAAGAAATGTATCAAAATGTCAAAGAAAATTAGAATTAAGTTTAGTGTTAGGTTCGATTAAACTTAATTTTGAGTGTGTCTGCATCGTAATCCAAGTTCATTTAAATTAGTTAATGTTATGTTACGAGCGCGTTGCAATGCATAAAGTCTCTCCGTCTAATTTTAGTACTATTAAACAGATGTTATAACTATTAAAACACTAGTTAGTTGTTATTTTGTTAATAGATGGCGAATTAGAAGAAATAAAACATTTTTTACAATCCAATATCCTGTTTTTGGTGTTTTTTCAGAGGGTTGGAACAAATTAATTTGTTTTTAGTTCATTTCAATGGGAAACATGCGTTTGAGTTACGAGAAACTCGACATACGAGCTCAGTCCCGGAACGGTTTAAGCTCGTATCTCGAGGTACCACTGTAACAGCAAAAACCTTGATGTAAACTGGCTAGGGAATGTCAGTAAAAGGGGATGCATTTTCCCTGATAATAACCAAAAATTGACGCCATTTTGGACGGGTATTTCATGCTTAGTTTCAATAATAGGAAGAGGCAATTGTAGTAAAAAAATGAAAACAAACATCAGTCTGTCAATAACATCTAAATGGGCGCCCAAGCCTTCATTGGTTGACCTTTTCAAGCCGCACATTAAAGCGAGTGAGCTGATTGGATGTGTGCCTTTTGTTTTAAACCCCCAATTCCTCGCTCCTCTGTCCTAATTAACTCCCTTTTGTATCACCGTGTTTTCCAAACGAGCGCTGTGATTCTCTATCTCGCTGTTATTCCTGTCGCCATTAAACGAAGGTTGAGCGCCGACTGCCTTGTAATTAGTGGCGGGAACAATGCAAGCGTTTATGGCCTCGGTTTATTTTGGCGAGGCGCGAAAGGGGGGGTACAAAGAAAAAGCACGACGAGAACATAAGTCTCATCGCGGGACCGCCAAGGCGGGATTCGTGACGGCAAATCGGGTGAGAAATGGGGAAAAAAAGCACACTATTGAACGATGCAGTTTGAGTCCCGTTTCAAGCTAACAAAAAAGGATATTGTTTTTGCAATGCTAAGCGATGATTGATCGACTAATTAGAAGAATTAAAGAGACATTGACAATCTCAAAATTCTGCTCATATTTGGGTATACATTTTTTGGCGAGTAATACAGACGCTCCCCTACTTACGAACGCAATTGGTTCCGAGCGATTGTTCATAAGTTGAATTTGTTTGTAAGTTGATTCAGTGCTATATTTTGTATTATAATTTATGTTTAAGGCCGATATAAGTATATTGAAGGTTTATACAAGTGCATTTGTATGTTTAAGGCTTGTATAAGTAACACGCATTGGTTTGTACTGAAAAAAAACATTTAATAAAATGGAGAAAATATGTACAGTACTGTAGAGAGAGAGATTTATGTATTAGAAACTGGCCAAAAGAAGCGACCTAATGACGATTGCAGTTTTCTTCTTTTTTTCATCATAAATGATGCGGTAGCACTGTATGGCATCATTCAATTGATTTGCAAACTTTGTGCAACGTTCAATATTTGGGTCCTGCTGCTCGATCTTTCTGTTTATAAATGGTACTGAATGTGCAACGCTCACCACTCTCACGCGCATCAAGCTTCGTTATTATTGCCACTCGTTTCAAATGAAATGGCTTGCCTCTTCCTTGCAACTCCCTCAATAGAAGCCTTTAGCTTTTTACCAACCATATTCAATATTGGATGCATGAGATATTTAATGATACAAATGAAAAAGGTTCTTTGCACACTGGAGATACATTCACGCACTTCCGCATTGCAACGAAGAAGAAGGTAGATGCTGGGTGAGCTGAGCTCTCACAGCGCCAGGCGTCGGTATTAGCGGCGGAAAGAAGTACTACTCCGAAAAAGACGCGAAATACAAAAATGGACTTGCGAACATTTTTGGACTTAAACGCAATTTGCAGACATGTTCGTATGTACCGTTATTCGTAAGTTGAATGTTCGTAATTAGGGGAGCGTCTGTACTCACCAAAAGACAACCATGCAAACAGAAATGCATATTGGGACAGCGTATGCGGTCGATTGGTCGCCGGTCTTTTGAACTTGACTTTAAGAAGCCACGTCAGTCAGGGTCTTAACAAGTTCTCCAAAAAAAACCCAATAAAAGTCCGGGGGCCAACCCGGGAGAAGAAAGGTATCAAAATTTAAAATAAAATTACAATTAAGTTTAGTGTAAGGTTAGATTAAACTTATTTTTGAGTGTCTGCATCATAATCCAAGTACATTTCAATTTGTTTATGTTATGTTACGAGCGCGTTGCCGTGCAAAAAGTCTCTCCATCGAATTCTAGTACTATTAAATCACTAGTTATGTGTTACTTTGTTGATAGATGGTGAATTAGAACAAATTAAAATGTTTTTCCAATCCAATATCCTGTTTTGGGTGTTTTTTCAGAGAGTTGGAACGAATTAATTTGTTTTTAGTTCATTTATATGGGAAATGTTCATTTGAGTTATGAGTAAATCGACATACGCATTTAGCTCGTATCTGAAGGTAGCACTGTACAACTATATTTGCATATTCAAGGGACAACTTAAAAAGAAAACTCAAAATAGAATTCATTTGGACTAGCAATTTCATGAACTAGCGTGTGCGGTCTTTTGGTCGCCAGTCTTTTGGCCACCGGTCTTTTGGTCGCGGTCTTTTGGTCACGGTCTTTTGGTCGCCCCGACCGCGACAACGGGCGACCAAACGACCGGCTGCCAAAAGACCGACGACCAAAAGACCAGCGACAAAACAAGGTAAAACAACACGGTCTACGCATCAATAAAAGAGTTTGTATGTACATGTGTTGTCCCTTTAAGAAGCTAGTCAGTCAGGGTCTTAACAAGTTCTCCAACAAAAAACAATAAAAGTCCGGGAAATTTGGAGCTTTTCTTTAGCCTAATAATTAATAGGGCATTAAGTATGACTAAATAGTCATCGCAGTTTGTATTTAGGGAATTTGAGCAACAATTTAAATGATAATTATCACTTAGCTTCCGGGCGACCAAAAGACTGGCGACCAAAAGACCGGCGACCAATCGACCGTGTACCTTGGGACAGAACCACCCCTCCAAGTCCAGTCTGGCGCCGTCAATGGCAGCCAATGGATTCAGCGAGCACCATACGAACGCTAAACTCGGTCTGAAAATCCTCAATTCATCTTCATCCTCATTTCACTTCCAACGAGGAAGTAACCCGTCAAGCATAAAATACAATTATGGCGCTGATACTTCCCTACGAATGCGACTTGCTGATGTAATAGCGGAAAAACCAAGTCTAACAGCGAGTCTTGGAACTTCTGCAGTCCTTTTACCCGCCTGTATCTCGCCAAACGGTGTCAACGCTCAACCGTGAGTGCGCCGGGCGAGGGTCAAAGCACTCATTCCGCCATTCAGTCATATTTTTTTTCCTCTCCAGCTCATCTTTGCCACGCTAAAGTCCGCCAAAGTTCACGTGAAGGGCAAACTTGACTTTACACTTGAAGGCAAGAGAGTCATGTGTCTCAATAGAGTTGGCGTGCTACACTTCTAATTGACCCGTGCGCACACATACATGCATGTAGTGTTTTTTTTCCTCGTTTTTTTTCCCTTTCTTTTTTAATCTGATTCCATTCCACCAAAGCTGGTGTTGACAGCGCCGAGCGCTTTATGGGAACAGCACGTCCATTCTTTGTAACACCTCCTAATCACTGGCACCGCCGCTCGCCCGGAGAAGGGAAGGAATGAAGAGAGACAAGGGAGGGGTGGTCCAACGGCATGGAACCAGATAAAACATGTGTGTGTATTAGTGTGTGTTTGTGGTGGGGGGTTGTCGCGAGGGAAAGACGGAAGTCGTTGACAGACAGAAGAGAAAGTATGGAGTCTATTTGGCTTGGTGCGAAACAGTTCCTACGGATCTTATGGGGATTCGATGGCAATGTTCTACAGTGGTACCTCGAGATAAGAGCTTAATTCGGTCTAGGACTGAGCTCGTATGTCGATTTTTTCGTAACTCAAACGAACGTTTCCCATTAAAATGAACTAAAAACAAATTAATTAGTTCGAACCCTCTGAAAAAACACCAATAACAGGATATTGGATTGGAAAAACAGTTTTATTTGTTCTAATTCGCCATCTATTAACAAAGTAACACATAACTAGTGGTTTAATAGTACTAAAATGTGTTTAATAGTACTAAAATTATACAGATTTCGAAGGGTGAGAAAGAGAGAAGGGGGTGAGGGGCTTTTTGTACGGCAACACACTCGTAACCAATGTTTCCTTTAAACTGTGCGCGTGCGCAATTGTGCACTACTTTCGTCTTCTCTGCGCACAGCAAATCATATGGAGCGCACAAAATAAAATCTTTTTTTTAGCTTTGAGGCCGACGCGCGAACCACTCATCCGCCGGGCCGCCCTTTCATAGATATTAATCATTACATTTTATTATTACTAAATCATTTATGTGTAGTAGACATGCACCTGCTAACGGCAGGTGTGATACTGGTGTGTGCCCATAGCCAAATATTCCCAAAATGATGCACACAAATGTCCTCACAATAGGATAACGCACGCTGAAAAAATGCAGTGGTCCGTCCACTGCTCGCAGAGACATTACAAAGAGGGAGTTGCGACCAGAGACATTACACTAGGGAGTTGCGTGGAGAGAGACAGTACCCATGATGTTCTTATGAGCTTATCTCGAATTGCTCATATGTCAAGGTACCATTGTACACGGCTATGTCAAGCAAATGCTTTCACTGAACTCACGTCCAACGCATTTCCGCCATTTTCCTACTATCTACAGACCGCAAAACTGATAAACCCTCCATCAGTCAATAGATCCATCCACCTAGGTCACACCAAGTCGAAGCTACAGGCTAAAACAATGCCCAAAAAGTGGGCCTGATTAGGACAATCCGCGAGGGAGGCTGCTCCGAATTGCAAAGAACGCGTGGCGAATGCTGATGTGCGAGAGCCCGCCTCCAAAAACAGAGCCACACAATGAGAAAAAAAGCAAGGAGTGCATGTTCCTGAGGCACATCACAATCCTCGTATAAATAAATCTTTCCCAGAGTCTTCGTTGATTCCACCCCGCCAAGGAGTGTCATGTAAAACCGATAAAGACGTTTGGTCCAGTGACGACCTTACAGAGACGAGTTATTCACGTTTTTGTGATTTATGGCAAATCATCAACTTTCCCAGCCGTGCTCAGCCCACATGCGAGGACTCCAAAAATAGAAATTAAGTGTTTACAGTCGCTCAGCAGGGCGACTCATCGCTTAACAAATGAAAAATGACTGATTGGTGTGAGAGAGGGAGGGGTTAAGAAAGTTGCTTTTTTAACATTTGAATGCATTTATTTTTTGGGGATATATCGTATTTTCTCGCATATTAGCCGCCCCCGCGTATAAGCCGTACGGTACTCGGGCGTTTGGTAGAACGGACGTTTGGTAGAACGGACGTTTGGTAGAACGGACGTTTGGTCACCGGATTGTTACTGTTGAAACCAGCTCTCAAAATTATAACCATGTGTTTAATATCTAAATATCTAATATCAAAATATCAACAGTAAACTCTCTGTCATAATTTGACAGCGAGCGAAGCCCCCGACCAAACGTCTGTTCTACCAAACGCCCGGTCGACCAAACGCCCGGTCGACCAAACGCCCGGTCGACCAAACGCCCGGTCGACCAAACGCCCGGTCGACCAAACGTCCGGTCGACCAAGCGTCTGGTCGACCAAGCGTCCGGTCGACCAAACGTCCGGTCGACCAAACGTCCGGGGACCAAACGTCTTTCGCCGAAACGTCCGGTCACGAAGAAGCACCCTTAAAATTGCCTTAAAATCATTGAATTTTACAATTTATCTCGTATAAGCCGCTTCCTGATTCACAATTTTTATATTCACGGTTTTAATAGGGAGTACAAATGTGTTACTGTGAAGGGAAAATCAAAAAGGAAGTCACGTGATCAGTACAACCAGGAAATGTATCCGTAGCGGTCTAGTTTGTCATCCCTAGCTACAATGACGGCGCCCTGAGCGAGCAAAAAACTGTAAACAATCACCTCTGTTCAAAATTAAAACCCTAAGCACATTTACTATCCCAACAAAATGAAAACGAGGGGTCCCCGAAACGAGTCCTGAGGTACACCGGGAGAATATCAGAATAATGATGTCTATACTACTACAAAAAAAAACATCTACACAGCACCTCTGCTTTGCTAAAAAAGGTTAGCCTTTGACCAGCAAATGTTACAAAGTGGATAAATTATGCAAACGTAGCATTGCCAAAACACGCCGTGTCATAAAGTCACAATTAAAACGATGCCGTTCTCCGAGCAGAGGAGAAAAAGAAAAAAAAAACGTCAGGCGTTTTTTACGCTCTACATTATTTATATGCATGAACATGCTTTGGGCCAAACAATCAAAGCAAGTCCTTGCAGCGTTGCATGACAGACAAGGCCAGGAGACATGGTGTCGCGCTTTGCACTGTTAATCAAACTGCCGCTTTCCTCCAACTTTTCCCACTTTTAACTTGGAAAAACTAATATTTGCAGTCCGTACGACTGGCAAAGCACCGTCGTAAAATCGAGATGCAAAATAAAGCTGCAGACTGCCTGGCGGGGGGAAAAAAAAACTTGATTTTTTATTTTATTTTTTTCATTTTATGATTGTTGGAGACAAGCAAATGCTGAGGAAATTCAGCTGCAGGGGTGGATTCATGTTTTGGAAGGATGAGTTAATTTTTAAAGGTGTTTTTTTTCTCATTTCGGAATTCTCCAGTAGCTCGCGCCATAGCGTTCGTCTCAAATTTTCAACCTCCTGCACACGCCTGCCTGCTAAGTGGCCTAAAGTGCCCCCCCCCCGATCCCCTTCCCTTCAAATTTTTTGCTGTGCGTGTACTCCAAAAACTTCTCATTTGTAGGGATGGTGCGTCATCTACTCCGAGCAAAATCGGCGTGAACCATTGGAATATCAAAGAGGCTGACATTTACTTGGATTCTAGTCTTGTGTGTGTGTGTTTTTAGTGTCCACTTCATCATTGAGCCGCTTCACCTATTTGCGCCATCAATTCAGTGGGAAAAAAATCGTCAAGACTTATTGTTGGCCCCTGTAGGATAAAACTTGTCTGTATGTTATTCATTTAGTTTTTGTTTAAACAATAACATTGTAATTTTCTGACCAAAATCATGTTTTAATTTGAAAAAGTCATCAATAACAATAAAAACGTAATTTTCAGTATCCATGACGATGATATACGTCCAATCAAGTGGCTGTTATCCATCTTAAATCAGTTTGTCACTAACAAACACATTGGAAAGGACATGAGTTCTGTTGCTGCTAGAAATCCACGTTCAAATGGTTCGGACATCTAGACCACAGGTGTCAAAGTGGCGGCCCGGGGGCCAAATCTGGCCCGCCGCATCATTTTGTGCGGCCCGAGAAAGTAAATCATGAGTCCCGACTTTCTGTTTTAGGATCAAATTAAAATGAAGAGTATAGATGTATGTTAAATTTCCTGATTTCTCCCCTTTTAAATCAATCATTGTTATTTTTTAATCAGTTTTTTCTGTGTTTTTAGTTCAAAAATCATTTTGTAAAATCTAAAAATATATTTTAAAAAAGCTGAAATAAACATTGTTTTAGATCTATAAAAAACTGAATATTCAGGGACTTTAAACCAGTTCATTTAATCAATTTATTAAAAAAAATCTAAATATTATATCTAAAATGGTCCGGCCCACATGAAATCGAGTTGATGTTAACGCGGCCCTTTTAAATCAATAATTGTAATTTTTTTAATCCATTTTTTCTGTGTTTTTAGTTCAAAAATCATTTTGTAAAATCTAAAAATATATTTAAAAAAAAGCTAAAATAAACATTGTTTTAGATCTATAAAAAAACGGAATGATCAGGGATTTTAATCCAGTTCTTTTAATCCATTTATTTAAAAAAAATCTAAATATTATATCTAAAATGGTCCGGCCCACATGAAATCGAGTTGATGTTAACGCGGCCCTTGTAAATCAATAATTGTAATTTTTTCATCAATTTTTTTCGGTGTTTTTAGTTCAAAAATCATTTTGTAAAATCTAAAAATATATTAAAAAAAAGCTGAAATAAACATTGTTTTAGATCTATAAAAAACGGAATGATCAGGGATTTTAATCCAGTTCTTTTAATCCATTTATTTAAAAAAAATCTAAATATTATATCTAAAATGGTCCGGCCCACATGAAATCGAGTTGACGTTAACGCGGCCCTTGTAAATCAATAATTGTAGTTTTTTAATCAATTTTTTCGGTGTTTTTAGTTCAAAAATCATTTTGTAAAATCTAAAAATATATTTTAAAAAAAGCTAAAATAAACATGGTTTTAGATCTATAAAAAACGAAATATGCAGGGCCTTTAATCCAGTTCTTCTAATCCATATATGAAAAAAAATCTAAATATTATATCTTAAATGGTCCGGCCCACATGAAAGAAATCGAATTGACGTTAAAGCGGCCCGCGAACCAACCCGAATCTGACACCCTTGATCTAGACAATTCCTAGAATTCTGAAGTCGATGCGCATGTTTACTTTAGTCCGTCCCCCTACAATGCTGCTTACGGCCGGATCTCAGCCCCCACCTTCGAGTTGGACACCAGTTCCACAGAAGACATCTCTAATTAGGAACCATACCCTGGCTATCGCTCCACCACCGGAGTGATTGACTGATGTTCATACAGAATCTAATTGGCACTTATGAGGAAAGCCTCCCACATTCTTCGACATACAACCCTCATTTCTCCTATCCAGGAACTTGCTTGACCTCATTCACAAGGCTTGGGGGAAGGGCAGCCTGGGTTCTGTTGTCAAAAGGCAGGTGGTCCCACCAAGTGAGAATCATGCCCTACTTTGGCCATCTCCTTTGGGAACCCAGAAGGATTTTTGACAAGGCTTCTAATGGATAGGCTCGCTCTATATGGATCAGGACCTTTGCGCTCACACAGAACGGACTCTGAACCTGAACATTGCCTGTCAGGCTAAGACAGAGAGAGGGGGGGGGTCCTATTCCAGGATTGGATTCTCGCAATTTTGATTGGGGGCACAGTTGAGCCTCGGGGACCACTCTTAGTAAGAACAGAAGCGTCAAAACCCCGCCGATTCTGTTGCCTCGCCGTTTCTTTGCGGTCCTCCGGAATGCCAGGTGTTTAAAACCACACGCCCGCCCGGGGATGCCCACGCAACCAGGCTTGCACGCGGCTATAAATGATTGAAAGCGGGCAAAGTCTTCCCTTTTAAAAAAACAGCCCACCTGCACAGAGATCAATGGAGAGTGGGATTGCGGCGGAAAGAGAGAGGGAGCAGCTCGAGGCAGGCCGGCCACTTCCATGCGGCATGCGAGAGAAGCTTAACACGGCATGGTCACGAGCTGTCTATATATTGTAGCCCCCGCCCCCTCTTTCAAGGCGGTCCGCAGCCATCTCCTGGATGTATGCGCACAATGCATAATGCATCAGACATTCAACTTGCTGCGCAATTAGTAGTGCTTACACGCAACCGGTGCACGCATCCGGCTCGTTGGCTCGCTACAGGCCAGTGGCATGAAGATCCGCCAGTGGCGGTCCGTGCATTTTCTCGTAGGGCCTTCAATGGGTAAAATCCACTTCATGGCAACATTTATTGATTGAATACAAATACTGGAGCTTTTCAGACATTACAACCGGGCCAGGGGGGGTGATTTCCCCGGGAAAATATAGTGATGGACGTCAACGGCGAAACGGAAAAAAAATGCACTAATATGGGGTACAATCCACTTCCTAGCAGCATTTAGTGATTAAATACAAACACTGGAGCTTTTCAGATATCAGAACTTGGCCCACAATTGAAATATTATTTAGGAATATAGCCATATTTTACTCACCAAAAAGTCATTTTTAACTGTACACAATATCCATCCTTCTTTTCTATCGCCATCGAAGCTAATGCTGAAAGTCGAGCATGTCCTGTCGTATTTCTGGCATAGTCCGTCTTGAAAATGGCTTTAAATCAACACAACAATATATTTGCTTGTGCAGCTCGCTACAGATACAGTTTGGTAGCTCTGGCTAATCACTAGCCAATCATAGTTGGTGAAAGCGATGACGTATCCCTACGCCTGCGACAAGGCATTGTGGTGTTGCCAACTCAAAATCTGATTGGTTAAAGAAACAGTCTTATCGACGCTTGTTTAATGCAGCAGAGCCCGCAGAACTGATTGTGAAGGCCTTGAGGCAGATTTCTGACCCTGGCAACAAATAATGGTTGAAATGTGATTGGTTAAATGCTTCAATATGAAAACACACATCTGGAAGCAGTGCAACCAGGGGAAAAGCAATGAAAGTAAACTAACAGACAATTTGGAATTATTTAATAAGTTTTGATGGACAAAATATAATATATGATTCAGATATTTCTTAGGCCAGCAGAGAAGGCCCTGACGGCCCGCCACTGGGATCCGCCCACCCTCAACTGGAGTTTTCATCTGATAAGATACAAACAAACAAAATGAAGTCTGTCTTTGTAGGGAAATTGTTTGCTAGCATGCGAATCAATAAATCGCACATGCTTCCTTCTAAGGCAGGGGTCGGGAACCTTTTTGAAAGAGAGAGCCGTAAAGAATTCATATTTTGAAATGTTATTCCTTGAGAACCATATTCGGAATTTAAAAGTCAAAACATGTGAAATTATAAAGTACAAAAAGTCTCTGAATTCTTTGTATTGTTACACTGTTGCTAATCAATCACGATCAATAAGAGTATGCATGCAGAAGATTCTAATGCAGGCTCGCAAGCCATATGTGGCTCATTTGTTGGGTGCCTCCCCCCTAGCAACAGTGTAATTATGTAGTTAAAATAATTCTGAGACTTTTTGTACTTTAAGTGTTGAAAGGACCCCAAAATACCCACACAATAAAAATATTATAGTTAAAGTGGCGCCACAGGGCTAACGTGACGCTCCTATTGGTGCGTTCGGGACTCAGCGGTTTCCATATTTTTGCTCACGTTAACGGAGAGCCATACGCACCCATGAAAAGAGCCACATGTGGCTCCCGAGCCATAGGTTCCCTACCCCTGTTCTAAGGCTCAAATCAGGCAAATAAATTTAACGAACGTGAACCAAACCTCATTTAAATCTGCCTCCAAGGGGCGACACCCTAACTGCCATTTCTCTATGTCACCCTGAAAGTGTTTTCAATAATGAAAACCTACTTAAGTGAGTTACTTAAAGGCAAAACCACTTCTACCTACACAGTTGCACGACTGGTCCCCATCATCCATCTCTGCTACCTTGCCCGAGGGGTGTAGACCTGCTCGGCAACGGCTTCCTTTGGGAACCCGGACACTCGCAGTCACCTTTTTCCATCCCCGTTCCGCTCCCCTCCCTTTCCGCCGAATGTCCCTACCTCCTTCACGGCTACAAATAAACACCCGGGGACAAAAAAAAAAAGCTTAAAGTGCTTGATGTGCAGGTAAACAAGGACTTTATCCATACATCCACCTGCAGCCCAATTGGGTTTAAAAATCTCCTTAAGGCCACTTTGGGGTGCGGGGGTGAGGACAGACATCAAGGTAGCCTCCAACGTTCGCTGGCGAGAGATAAAGACTATATAAGAGATAGACGGGAAAGCAGATTGCGACTGCAAAGGAGGCAAGGCGGAGGGGGTGAGGAAGGTGATACGATCGGTCAGTGAGAACTGGAGGAGGTCAGAGTTGGATTAACCTGCGTAAGGATTTAAGATAACGCTGGCAGGGGGAGCCTCGAGCAGTTGTTTTTGCACTGCATAGCCCTCACTTTATCGGGCTCTTAGGCTCCCCCTGCAGGCCTCATTTATATCAAAAGCCAAACCGCGATAGCCGTCAACGCCAGGGATCTGCTAATATCGGAATTGACCCATTCGCCTGAACGGGGTCTAAACCACACCTGCTGATGGCCAAACGTCAGGTCGTCCTAATCGCTAGTTTTACCAGGAGGCTTTGGTTGGGTACCCAAACACGATGCCAGGTGCAAAACGTCACCGACATGACCGGTACGAACCAGACAAAATAAAAACAACAATGCTACAAACAAATAACGTGCGGAAAAAAAAAGGACTGTGACAAACTAATATGGATTTCAGGCTCAGTTGGTACAAAAGCCTGCTACAACATGGTGCTAATTAGCATACAGCTACTTGTTTACTTACATTTTCTGCAGTATTTTTGTGCAAGATACATTTATGGGGGTAATGACACGCTGTTCCTACACCCACGCAAGCCCACACCCACCCAAAAGAGAAGATTTACATCTTTACTTGGCAAATAATTGGCTTGGAGCTTCAGTCATGGGGAGTTCAAATAATGAAAGTCAGATTAGCACTTTATTGGTTTTGCTCCATTAACGGGAGTTGGGAACAAAAGGCTAGGGGAAAAAAACAGCCATAAAAAGTCTTATCTTTTAAATTATTCAAATGCCAGGTAGAATCACCTTGCTGGAAAGTCAGTTTTAAGTAACTGGGACCTTTGGAAATGGGTGTGTCCATATCAGTGGCGGTCCGTGCATTTTCTCGTAGTGCCTTCAACGGGTAAAATCCACTTCCTAGCAGCATTTAGTGATTAAATACAAACACTGGAGCTTTTCAGATATCAGAACTTGGCCCACAATTGAAATATTATTTAGGAATATAGCCATATTTTACTCACCAAAAATCCTTTATAACTGTACACAATATCCATCCTCCTTTCTTTCTTCCTTCTTTTCTATCGCCATCGAAGCTAATGCTGAAAGTCGAGCATGTCCCGTCGTATTTCTGGCATAGTCCGTCTTGAAAATGGCTTTAAATCAACACAACAATATATTTGCTTGTGCAGCTCGCCTCAGATACAGTTTGGTAGCTCTGGCTAATCACTAGCCAATCATAATTGGTGAAAGCGATGACGTATCCCTACGCCTGCGACAAGGCATTGTGGTGTTGCCAACTCGAAATCTGATTGGTTAAAGCAACAGTCTTATCGACGCTTGTTTAATGCAGCAGAGCCCGCAGAACTGATTGTGAAGGCCTTGAGGCAGATTTCTGACCCTGGCAACAAATAATGGCTGAAATGTGATTAGTTAAATGCTTCAATATGAAAACACATCTGGAAGCAGTGCAACCAGAGGGAAAAGCAATGAAAGGTATCTAACAGACCATTTGGAATTATATCATAAGTATTGATGGACAAAATATAATATATGATTCAGATATTTCTTAGGCCAGCAGAGAAGGCCTTGAAGACCCTGACGGCCTGCCACTGGTCCATATATTGGACGGAGGTGTCTCGGTGAGCATTTGCGGATTGGCCATCCATCGCCGCAGATTTTTCTCTCTTATCATTCTGACTCCACTGCAGAGGGGCTCTGGGCTATGTCATCTCGTTTCTAAACACACACACACACACAGTAGGAGTCGGTGGTCTCGGGTCTCTCTCTGATCTCACCACGCAGCCATCCGAGCCTCTGAGATAGGGTCAGCGCAATGCGTGATGGTCTTCCAATCGCTCCTCTGGTACGAGCACGCGACACGATGTTGCCGACTCCCACATCACACAGAACGTGGGGGTCAATAATCGGGCTATACCAACAGCAATCACAGGCTGTATGTTTGCGTTGGAGGGATTCGCCTTGTTCTTACCCGTCTCTGGGGAAGCGATTGGTGACATTTTCCTTTTTTTTTTTCGTCGGGAGCGACTTTTTCCTCGGATGATAGGGGCCTTGACTCACAATGAGGCAGCTGCAGGGGGTCCCCACGCCGACACAGTGGGTATTCTCCGAACGGGGTGGACATTGCAATAGCCCCGCAAATGGAAACGAGATGGTGTAGCGTGTCTGTATTGTCGAGGAATAAACATCCCATTGTGATGCGACAATGTGCGAGGATAGCCGAGATATCTAAGGCATTTTTATCACCCGTTTAAAACACAATGACTGGAGCGAATCGGAACTTATCTGTCCTAGAGATGGTTCGGCGCTATTGTCATGCTAGCCTTGTGCGCTCTATTTGTAGTACAAACACATGTGGGTCCACGCTATTTTTTTTAGGTTAACCTCCAGTCACTGATCACCAGTATATTTTCCAGCAAAATAAAACAAGGGAAGTTTCCATTTGACAGTCTGCAAGCGTCCAAACGCGACACTTAAAAGATGGTTGGAAATGTGCTGCAATCGACTAGGGGATTAGAATGAAGCACCCCCCCCCCCCTCCCCATGCAAATTCAAATCAGACGCTTGATGGCACTCGCCTTATTGATCCTGAGTGGAGTGGAACAGCCCAACTTGAAACCCGGGAGAGGGGAAGAACTGGATATCACCAGGGAACACAACATGCTAGTGAGAATGAAACCGGTCCCGTCTTGTTTCCCCCCCACCCGAGCCGGCAAAACAAGCCCTGCCAGCAGCACTGTTCTTCTGTCTATCACATTCCCCGGAGTTTCAATTACTGTATCCCTTCACCTCTGATTAGCACGAGCCGGCCGCTCATTCTTAATCCTCACAAATAACGGAAACAGAGCACGAGTGTTGCCTGCACTCCAAACACGTCGACACACATACACACTCGGGCGCTCATGCTTAGCAACAAGGAATCTGGAACTATAATGTCTGCTCTCGAGAATACATGTTTGAAATCATACCGGATTTTCGGTTAGGCCTTTCCTGGAAATTTGGGGAAGTTTGGGTGACTGAAACCAAGGAGGCGAGTTACAATTTCTATCAAATACTTCCCTGGGAAAAGACAGCGATGGATGTCAATAGCGAAACGGCAAAAGGTGCACTAAAATGGGGTAAAATCCACTTCCTAGCAGCATTTAGTGATTAAATACAAACACTGGAGCTTTTCAGATATCAGAACTTGGCCCACAATTGAAATATTTAGGGATATAGCCATATTTTACTCACCAAAAATCCTTTTTAACTGTACACAATATCCATCCTCCTTTCTTTCTTCCTTCTTTTATATCGCCATCGAAGCTAATGCTGAAAGTCGAGCCTGTCCTGTCGTATTTCTGGCATAGTCCATCTTGAAAATGGCTTTAAATCAACACAACAATATATTTGCTTGTGCAGCTCGCTCCAAATACAGTTTGGTAGCTCTGGCTAATCACTAGCCAATCATAGTTGGTGAAAGCGATGACGTATCCCTACGAGAAGGCAATGACGTATCCCTACGCCTGCGACAAGGCATTGTGGTGTTGCCAACTCGAAATCTGATTGGTTAAAGCAAGTCTTATCCATGCTTGTTTAATGCAGCAGAGCCTGCAGAACTGTTTGTGAAGGCCTTGAGGCAGATTTCTGACCCTGGCAACAAATAATGGCTGAAATGTGATTGGTTAAATGCTTCAATATGAAAACACACATCTGGAAGCAGTGCAACCAGGGGGGAAAGCAATGGAATGTAGCTAACAGACAATTTGGAATTATTTAATAAGTACTGATGGACAAAATATAATATGATTCAGATATTTCTTAGGCCAGCAGAGAAGGCCTTGAAGGCTCTGACGGCCCGTCACTGCCGTAAACACCCATTTGCTAAATGTCTACATTAGCATTCTCTGCAGCGGCAAAATACATCAGCATGTCACACACCCATGAACCCAAAACGGAAGAAATTTCCGATAAATGCAGTTTCGAGTCTCCCGAACTTTTCATCACGCGATTCACCTCAAGCGGAATATTTGCTGCCTTTTTTATCTCGCCAGTCGCCGTCCCGCATCCTAGCGTCGAGCCCCTCCTGGTTGAGACATCCGAGTTAGCCACCAGGCTAATTCTGCTAATACAGATTAGCTCCCTGGGGTAGTGCCGTATCGATTGGACAACAAAGACCGGGAGAAAAAAATGCTCCAACATTCAATTATCCACACCGATAGACAAAATGCCATTCTACCGCTCCTTCAATCCCTCCCTGCCTAAACTCTGCTCCCTTATTGCAATTCCTTCCCCTACAAAAACGGAAAAAAATGTATCTCTACACTATGTCCAAAAACTGCCTGCATAACGACTTACGCCAGAACGGAAGAGAAATTAACTACCCTCCGTAAAACCGATCAAGTCGCCATTCAGAGCACACAATTACATCCGGATACAATTCAAATGGGTCTTTATAGCGCAGGCTAATTTGTATTCAAATTACGCTATTTTTAGGACGTTTTTACGCATACCAACTATTAAAAAAACACATTACAGGTCCATAACTATTAAAATTGTGCTTTAAATCATTTATGGAAGAGTTTGTTTCTGCATAGTTGAAACTAAAGACTGTACTCTGTGCTTTTTGGTTCATTTTTACAAAAAACGAGCATTCAAGTTCGGTAACGTACCCCCTCCCTGCGCATTTGGTCCAAATCCGAGCCTTAGAAAAATAAGGCAATCCTTGCCATTTGATGATCGCGCTTCTTCCAGCTCTTATATTAGCAAAAAAAATGTGCGCGCCGCATTTTTGTCTATGGATTGAACTTTTCATTCCCCCCTTTAAGATGCGACCAGATATTTTTTTTTCCAAATCCAAAAAAAAGCTGACGTAAGAAGCCTGCAACGTCTTCTCGTTCCTCACCGTCGTCGTTTCCAATCAATCTAATCTCTTCTCGGCAATTTGGAAAGTGTGAAACTTTGCGGCGTGCGGCCGCCGCTACCGTTGCCTCCATTTTATTACGCGGCATAATTGGGACCATAAACCTGGTCTGAGCCTCATTCAATAATGATTCCTTGCTCCGAATACCTGCTGGCCTTTTGCAGAATATTACTTATTAAGCACTCAAAAATCTTGCAGAAGTATTATCCATAAGGTCAAGCGTGGAGAATCTTTGGACACTTTATGAGCTCTTCTTCTCAGTGCAGTGCAGATCGCATGCTAATGGACGAATCGCACAAAAACATGCAGGGGTACGTAGGCAATCCGGCAGATTCCCAGATTCCCATAGGCGTATCGGTGGTTCCTTTAAGGGTTACTTTATTTTCTTGCATATGAGCCGCCTCCGCGTGTAAGTTGTACCCTTAAAATTGGCTTAAAATGGTTGAATTTTACAATTTCTCACGTATAAGCCGCCCCCTGATTCACAATTTTCACCTGCGTATCCATGGTTTTAATAGGGAGTACAAATGTCTTACTTTGAAGGGCAAATCTTAAGAAAAATCATCGTACATGGTATTTCTGAGATACTGTATGAATCAGAAGCACATTATTAGTGCCTATATCATAAGGAATCATTTTTTGAGCGACAAAATGCGAGAAAATATGGTATATTTTAAAGCAACAATTCCGATCGGAAGCATTAGATCAATGTCTAACTTTAAGCGCAGCCCTGCATATTTCATACGCACGTTAGACTGACATTCATTGGGCGGTTCACACGAGACTTGGCAGAGGAACGGCAGGAGTCATGATGACAGATTTGACCCATTTTTTATCATCAAGTAGCTCGAGTCTAGACGTAGCGGTAAGCATCCAGACTGGGGGGCTTCACAGTCTTGAAAACTGCCTGGAAACAACACCCCGAAAGCTCAAATCTAGGATTTTTAACAGTACATCTGCGGGTATTTGATTCAGAATCAATGTAATAATGCATAAGACAAGAGCAAAACATGAAATGATTAATTCTACCATCTTTTGTCTTACTACCACGGCGACACGTGCTTTTCTGACCTTTAACCCGGCCGTGAGGGGCACTGGTTCATACTTGACCCCATCCATAAGAGGGTACGCCGCCGTGCCGTAACATTGTCGCCACCTAATAACTCACCGACCGATGTTGCGCGATGACATCTAAGGGAGTCCGGCGAGAGCAGTTGCTGACGATATTTAAGGGGCGGTCGCCAATGACGGAATGCGGAATGCGGGATAAATGAAAAAACAAAAACAGGTTTTAGAGTGTGCGCCGTCCAGAAAAGCTGGCGTGAATTCGCGTTGCTAAATCCGGGGTGACTCGTCGTTGCCACTGTGGCTTCTCGGGGTCTTGAACTATTTCCGTCATGTGGTGTTTTTCATTTTTCTGTCTTTAAATCCGCAGCGGGATTGGTCGGGTGTCATAGGCCAAATGATTAGGAACGATTTTAATGTCTAAAGTTCGGAACAACTCATAGAAAAGACATCCCAAAGACACCATAAAGCGTGAAAGCAAGCTACCTTGGCTCGGCCCTGAGCTCGCCGTTCCTACACTTTGAAAACAAGGCCTTAAAATACCAGACTGTGAAGAAGGCGGAGGGGGCGAAGGGGAGGAGGATTTATGTGCGTTTGGAGAAGGTGAAAGAATATGGGGCATATATAAAAAAAAGAAGGAGAAAGGTCTAGGCCGTAAATTTAGGGATGCAAGGTAGCGGTGGAAAGAGCTTCCTCATTGGCTGAGGAATTCATTTATTTGTGCTTCGTATGCATTGATCGGGCAGGGTGGGGGGTTCAAAAGAAGAAACCAGTACCAGAATCCTAATTAGGCGCAATTAATTAGCGACAGAGATGCTAACATTGGGGGCTGGGGTATATGGGTTACGGATTAGGTTTGAACCTGTTTTGCACAAAAATCAAAAGGTCCTGACTTCCATATTTTCCAGAACATTACAGACGCTCCCCTACTTACGAACATACGACTTACGAACAACGGTACATACGAACATGTCTGCAAATTGCGTTTATGTTGAAAAATGTTCGTAAGTTCGATTTTGTATTTTTTTTCCGAGTAGTGCTTCTTTCCGCCGCTAATACCGACGCCTGGCGCTGTGAGAGCTCAGCTCACCCAGCATCTACCTTCTTCTGTCCAATTCGTTGCAATGCGGAAGTGCGTGAACGTATCTCCAGTGCGCAAAGAACCTTTTTCATTTGTATCATTAAATATCTCGTGCATCCATTATTGAATATGGTTGGTAAAAAGCGAAAGGCTTCTATTGAGGGAGTTGCAAGGAAGAGGCAAGCCATTTCATTTGAAACGAGTGGCAATAATAACGAAGCTTGATGCGCGTGAGAGTGGTGAGCGTTGCACGGGCATATAACTTGAATCGTTCGACCGTCAGTACCATTTATAAACAGAAAGATCGAGCAGCAGGACCCAAATATTGAACGTTGCACAAAGTTTGCAAATCAATTGAATGATGCCATACAGTGCTACCGCATTATTTATGATGAAAAAAAGAAGAAAACTGTGCAATCGTCGTTAGATCGCTTCTTTCGGCCAGTTTCTAATACACAAATCTCTCTCTATATACAGTACTATATATATTCTTTCCATTTTATTAAATGTTTTTTTCAGTACAAACCAATGTGTGTTACTTATACAAGCCTTAAACATACAAATGCACTTATATAAACCTTCAATATACTTATATCGGCCTTAAACATAAATTATAATACAAAATATAGCACTGAATCAACTTACAAACAAATTCAACTTATGAACAATCGCTCGGAACCTAACTCGTTCGTAAGTAGGGGAGTGTCTGTACTCACATCTTGCCTAACTTGGACGGACAACTCCTTAAGATGAAACTAGCTTTCTTTGGCCAATCTATACCAGAACGTTCCATTTGCGCAAGGAGCATCACAACACAACAGCCCAACGGCTCAGGATGTATTCACGAGGGCGGGGCATGACGAGAATTGATCACATGTCTGGCGGTAAGAGACGGGACTCGCTGCTTACAGACACAAACGAAACTGACTTGAACTATTGATTTCACCTCCGGTACGGCTGAAAAGCGTCAAAGCCTCCAGGCGACAAGCTAGCCGAAATAAAGCAGGTGCAGTAACTCGGTGGGTATACAGTGTCCTATTCATCACCGCGATAAAAACCCAATTACATCGCAGCGCTTAAAGCGGCGACTCGGACAGCACTTTGGATAGACGGCGTCATACAAATTGGAGTGTCGTCGCTAGACACAAGTAAGCCCGGCTGAGCATTTTTTTGGACAATTTCAAGCGTGACGAGAGACTAACGCGATGCGGCAAGCTGCGGCGACTTGGCAAACAGGAATACAAGCGAGGAAAATGACCCATCAGTGTTCGGGTTGTTCATACGCGGCTAGGAGAATTTGGACGGAAATAGCATAGGATTTTCTCATCCGGCTGCTATACAGTAGCCACCGGGAGCGAGCGTGTCATGAGGTGGGAATGATGGGGGGAACCGGGGAGAAGCGCCGAAGATGAGGCGAGGCTCAGCTGACGGCTCGCTGGTGGCCTGATTGCGCCGACCCAGCGGCCCACTGAGCAGTGATTGCCACAGCTGGGCCCTGCGGGACGGATTCCTCCGGTGCTCCCATTGCTCAAAGCTGACATCCCTCACTAAAGTTAAACTGTCTGCACACAACGGCCTCTTGTACGGGAAGATGGAAAGACAGGTTTGGAACTACGTGATCTTACACTCATTGCAGGACTTGCAGGACTTTAAGCTTTCCTTTCGAACCGTCAGTTTTGGGGTGAATATTGCTGGTTAGCTTCGGCAAGCATTGGGCGTCTTTTAGATTTCTTCTCATACTGGTTATTACTCCGTACAGTGGTACCTCGTCATACAAAATTCTCGTCTTACGGCGGAAATTTCGATCGAATAATTCGCCCGTTATGCGGTCAAAATTTCGTGATGCGACCAACCCAGGTCTTTTTAGCATATCTTTCGTGTATAACAATATCTACGAGCACGGAACGATTCATTCAGACGAGTTTCTCCTAAGACCAGGAAACGCGCAACGCGTATGCAAAAAGAGGGCTTTCTGGGTAATGAAGTATACTCGTGTACACAACACCCATAGGCAATGGCAACCTTTCTCAGAATAAAACTTCATTGCCCACAATCAATACGTGGGTAAGGTCAACTATTGTATTTCCTGTTATTCTTTCTAAGGAAAGAAGCTCCAGCGATCGTTCTTTAAAGACTATTTCTCGTTGGCAAGTGGTCGTGCGTTATCCTATCGTGAGGACATTTGTGTGCATCATTTTGGGAATATTTTGAAGGGAATACAACGTATTCGTATAGCGAACGTGAGGGTGGAGGCGTGGCAAACCGCCAACCCGGAAAACGAAGGTAACAAAAGATTACAACAAAATTAGAATTCAGTTTTGTGTAAAGTTACAGTAAACGTATGTTTGAGTGTCTGTATATATTAATCCAAGTTAATTTAAATTTGTTTGTTCCGTTTACGAGTGCGTTGTTGTGGAAAAAAAACGAACCCCACCCCCCCCACGCCCCCAAACATCTCTGTCTCCCATCGGCGAAATCTGCCCAATTTTACTTCTATTAAACACATTTTATTACTATTAAACCACTAGTTATGTGTTACTTTGTTAATAGATGGCGAATTAGAAGAAATAAAACATTTTTTTCCAATCCAATATCCTGTTTTTGGTGTTTTTTTCAGAGGGCTGGAATGAATTAATTTGTTTTCCATTCATTTCAATGGAAAACGTCCGCTCGAGTTACGAGAATCTCGTCATACGAGCTCAGTTCCGGAACGGATTAAGCTCGTATCTCGAGGTACCACTGTACTTTGAAAAACAGTTCTGGTGCTGAAAACGGTTCTTGAACCATAACTTATTGCATAGTGATTTATTGAGGTCTTTGTATTTGCAGGGGGGGGGGGGGGGGTCACCTTTCCCCCAGTTAGCTGCTAGTGTCAATGTTGGAAGCCTCGAGGAATAAAGCACCAATCCGGGTTGGTTTTCTTGCACTGAGGGTCATCAGGCCAAGCTGAACCTGCCTCGCTAAGAATTAATTTGCCCGACAGTCTCCATGTATGCATTATAAATGATTGCTCCTTGACACCTGGGAGCATGAGAGGGGCTTCATGCTGTCTTTCCGTGAAGCAGTCATGGTCTTGGTCAGTGGACTTCTAGATTTCCATCTGCAGGAAGTGGCATTCGCCGTGACGACGTAAATTAAAGCGACCTGTCGTCGGCCTGGTGTGACATTTCAAGAACCAGACTTGATGAGTATCAACGGCTAGAGCCTCCGAGGTTTTGGTGCTCGATGGTGTTGCGGTCAGGGGAAACAGAACTGGTGTTTTAGGAGAAAATCTCGATTGGATCTTGGCCGTATTGCTCGGTAGTTTCTTTTGTTTGCAGCGTTTAAAAAGACAAGCTCCCTTCCTAGCTTCCTCCCCCTCCTTTGGCCAGATGACACATATTGCAGCTGATCTGTCAGTGCGCTGGCATCATCAGAGCAGGACATGCATGATGTGTCAGAGATAGAATGTCACGCTAGGGGCCCGTGGATGGGGAGGGGGCTGCTGAGGCTTGGATACGGATGACAGATGAAGCGAGATGGACAAACGAGAGTGTGCACACACATACACGAAAACAGGAACGGTGGGGACACAGGTGGATTGAAGGCAAGCAGGGAGAGGACAAAAAAAGTCACGGATTAAGCAAAATGGACGAATTTCAATGTGGCTTACTCTTAAACCTGGCATACGGGGCAAGGCAGTGGATGCTTATACAACACACACACACACACACACACATACCGGAGCTCCATGTTGCCAAAAAGACCTGCTGGGGTGCCTGCAGGGAAATGAGTCAGAGTATCCATATCACTCCACCACAACACACACAAACAAACATATTGCTGAGCTGCCACCGCGGCGTTACGGGCGTCTTGACATTTGACTCACATAAAACACACACACAAGAAAAAAAAACACAAATAAACCAGGCGGGGACTTGGGTGTGCTTTTTTAGCGCACAGGACGCTCAGGTTTTACAAGTAACGAACCAGTACGCTAGCATCGATATAAATTCCCGTCTCGAGGCCCTAGGTTGAACGGCCAGATAGGTGACTAAAGTTCCCGAAAAGTTTACAAACAAACCAAACTCGGTCACCCACAATCCGAGCAAACTCCCGAGCGTGCATCCAACTCCCCTAATACACCAGGCGGGGACTTGGGTGTGCTTTTTTAGCGCACAGGACGCTCAGGTTTTACAAGTAACGAGCCTCAAAGGTTTAGTTCTGACCAGTACGCTAGCAGCGACATAAATTCCTGTCTCGAGGCCCTAGGTTGGACGGCCAGATAGGTGACTAAAGTTGCCCGAAAAGTTTACAAACAAGCCAAAGTCGGTCCCCCACAATCCCAGCAAACTCCCGAGCGTGCATCCGACTCCCCCTCGCCCTTCATCTGTCGAAACATGATAAGATATAAAAATGCGGCAGCCACGGGAAACAAGCAGCCTCCTCTTCAATCTCCTTAAACAAATACCAGGCAAATGGATGAATTTTGAGCAGCCGCCGCCGTCTCTATCGGCAGGCGGATCTGCCGCTTTATTTCACGCCGCCACCTTCCCGAGTGTGGCGGGGAGACGGGGAGCAAGTCCCTCTAATGCGATTTCTCCACTCTCTTTCCACCCGCACTCCATTGTTTAACCTCAGAGTCTATTAAAAAGGCAATTAAACATCATGCAGGTAATATGTCTAATCCTTTGAACAAATCCCGGATCAAATATGCAAATAGCAATAATGAAATGTTGATTAGTGTGCCATTTTGTCTGCGCTATTGGTTCAGTGAAGTGCATGCCAAAGAGGTCTTGCTCTTCCTGCAACAAAATACGCTCAGTTGTATGAAAGTAATCCAGGGTTGGCTCGCTTTTTGGTAAAAATGACAGAAAAATGATGAATATTTTGAGCTATGAGAAGCCTAATTTTCATTTTATTTTATTGGATTAAATCTGGTAAAATACACAACATTTAGCATTACAAGAAAACTGGAAAATCACATAATACAAGAATTTTGGGGTATTTTTTGTGGATTTTTCAGAATTGTCAGGGTAGATGATCATTTTTGGATTTTTTGGATAGCTTATGCCAAGGGTGTCAGACTAGGGTTGGTTCACGGGCCGCTTAAACGTCAACTTGATTTCACGTGGGTCGGACCATTTTAGATATAATGTTTAGATATATTTTTTTATAAATGGATTAAAAGAACTGGATTAAAAGCCCTGAATATTCAGTTTTTTAATAGATCTAAAAAACAATGTTTATTTTAGCTTTTTTATATATATTTTTAGATTTTACAAAATGATTTTTGAACGAAAAACAGAAAAAAATGGATTAAAAAATTACAATTATTGATTTAAAAGGGGGAAAATCAGGAAATTTTATATACATCTGTACTCTTCATTTTAATTTGATCCTAAAACAGAAAATCGGCACTCATGATTTACTTTCCCGGGCCACACAAAATGATGCGGCGGGCCAGATTTGGCCCCCGGGCCGCCACTTTATACACATGTGGCCTATGCTATTAGCTTGATCGTCAGGATGTTCGACTGCCCTGTTCCCAGTGCCATTGACGATAATAGACATCCAATCCTGTGACTCTTTCCAACATTTATTTCTTACCATGCTGACAATCCCAAAAAGTTAATTCTCTGGGAGACTAATAAGAAAACACAGCAATTCCAAGAGGGCCCTTAATGATGATGATTTTGTATTTTTCGAATTGTCAGAACAATGACATAAGGGAATAATTGCGCAGAAGACAACCCCAAGTAAGGAGGAGGTGATAGAAAAATAAATATTTTTTTCCGCAAAAAAGCTTTTGCACCGTCTCGTCTTGATGCAGCCTCTCTACAGGGGCTTTGCTTGTTTTGTTTTGAGAGATTAAAAGTACAAGCTGGAGGGAAGGCGGCGGCTTGGGTGGGGTATAACGGGTGGGGGGGTGAGTTTGGTGACAAGGGAGGAGCAAGGAATGGTAGCGAACGTCTGTGTTATTGATGTGTGGTGGCGGCTCCGATAAAGTACTGGTGCGAGCCAGCTGCTTCCTATCTGGTACCTCCAGCCAAAGGCCTGTTTGTGTAGGAGCCGCCACCGAAACCAAAGTTTGTGTGTTTGCGCGCACCGGTGAAGAGAAACGCAGATAGCGGCTGGCGTGTATATATTTTGGAATTTGATTCGCCTGCCCTAACTGTTACAATTACGAGGAGGCGTAGAGGGAGGGAGGAATTCTCCGGGTTAAGCAAAATGGACAGACAGCGGCGTCGCAGATGGAATGTGATTACCATGGATCCATTTCTGTCATGCGAAAAGCAGGAGAAGAAAATAGAAGCAAGCATATGGCTGAAAATAAGCGGAGAACAAATCAATACGCTTGGTAGACGGAGCGTCAAAAGACCCTGACGAAGGGCCGGCTTCATAAAAGTAGATGTAGAGTAAATGTGACTCCTGATTTATATCGACGCCCGATCCCATGATGCAATGTCAATTACGGACTGACGCAACGGAGGGGCGGGGGGTTTGGGGTTTAGTGGCGCGAGTGAGTCTCGCTGGAAAATCTCATTTACCATCAGGACGGTGTGCTCCATTCATTTTCCATCCTGAGATGCAAAGGCCATACGGGCCAATGACTGACTTGTTTCCCAGCAGTAATGATTGACAAACTCTTGCAAAACGGCAATCAAGACCAGCACACGGTCGGGCAATCCGCTAAACTCGTGAAAGGAACACATTTAGGTCGCGATCAGAAGGTCGGCACCAATGTTCCGTCCAATTTTTCGTTGGTCTGGGCAGAAAGACAACCTCCCTGAGCGCACTGAGTACCAGTGTCAGCGACATCATTTGTACTCGGATGATTCGCCTAAAGACGTTTCGCCGACGGACGTTTGACAGACGGGCAGGTCGCCGAATGGACGTTCGGCCGAACGGAGGTTTCACCGAAACGGGATTCGCACGCTCTTGGGTGGGCATGGCAGCCCGGGAATAAGCACTCTTGGGTGGGCAGATGTAGCAGAACCGAGCCGTAAAATGACAGCAATCGGGTCAAATCCATCTTAAAACAGCATTTAATGATTAAATACAAATACTGGAGCTCTTTGGACATTAGAACCGAGCCCAGGGAAGTGAATTCCTCGGTAAAATGTCGCGATGGAGGCAAAAAAACATCCATTTACGTCCATTCGCCAAACGGCTCAAAATGCTCTCAAATTCGGTCCAATCCAGCCAAAAACAGCGTTTAATGATTAAATACAAATACTGGAGCTCTTTGGACATTAGAACCGAGCCCAGGGAAGTGCATTCCTCGGTAAAATGTTGCGATGGAGGCAAAAAAACGTCCATATACGTCCATTCACCAAACGGGTCAAAATGCTCTCAAAAGGGGTAAAAATAACTAAAATACTGCGCTCCATATGATTGACGAGAGTAGTGCGCAATTGCGCACGCGCGCAGCTTAGAGGGAACATTGGTCGGCACCAAAGAAATATCTGCAAACAGATCGAATTTCCACCCCGTGGGCCACGCTACGGGTCTATCTATGAGAAAGTGGTGTTAAAGTTCCACTCAAGTGATGTGAATGAGTCATCTACCTGCGCCTTCATCGTGACTGATACGGGCGCCGCGCTAACTTCCATTTGTTTGACCCTCCAGGAGGGAACTGATGTGCTGATCCATCAGAAGCACCGGGCTCCATTTGCGGAAACGGACCCCCCGTGTCGGACAGCGCAGCACCAGCAGGCGCCGGCAGCTGCCGCTCCGACCCGCCGCCTTCCGAACCAAGGGCAAGGTCGGATCTCAATCTCCCCTGACTTTTCTTCGGTAACAGAACTTTGAGAGGTGGATTTCCATTAAAAAGTCAAATTCTTGATAAGCTCAGCAAAGCAGGACCTAAAACTTCCCCGAGGACCAGTTGCGAGACGAGTGAGGCCCCCCGATTTTTTTCCAGCCCATTCATGGTCTCGTATGCAGGTGCAGACGACGAGGACGAAGAGGAGGAGGGAATACCCAGTGTCACATGCCTTCAATGAGCCAAGCAGGAACTGATACCCCCCTCCACCCCCATCTTCCCTCTGAAATTGAGAGAAGGGGTGACGTGACTACACTCGTCTGATCTTTAATGCAGGATTCTGCAACATGTTCACCACTAAAGTCCAGAAATCCAAATCCTCCGTGCATCTTTTGCAGCACTGCCTTGCAACTTAAACTTAAAGTCCAACTATCCCGATTAAAAGATATCATATAGTCCAATAGCATTCATAACATGAATTGCAGACATTTCCTAAAAAAAAAACCTTTGAGCCATTTTTCCAGAGAAGCGATTTTTCTGGGAACAAACAACGAAAACGTCGATCTTGGAACTGAACTGTTTTTCTATGAAATAATCTCCTAACCAGTACGACAACTTTGAACAGATTTAACGTGGAATATCAACCTGCCACGCCGGCCAGCTGACGTATTCATGCATGGAAACTTTTCTCATGTGACACCCGCCCCCTTCCTGACCCCCTTTCACATGATACGTCTACTTTCCCTAGCTTGCCTCCATCCCGCAGGCCATACAGTGCCACCATCCAGCTGGCTGTAACTTTACCCTCATCCGACGGTGCATAATCTCTCTCATGTGCCCGCCTCCTGCAAACTGGCTCTAATCTCGCTTGTCACCCCCCCCTCCCTCGCCTCGCCGCTTCGGGCTTTACGTGGAATGCCGCGGGCCATGTCTGCCCGGGCCCTCTCTATCAATGACATCACTCGGCCACCCTCTCAGGCGGTGTCACGAGTACTAGTAGCTCTAGTCATAGGATAGGGGAAATTAAGTTTAGACCGCAGTGGGCGTCATATGATTGGAGTCGGAATAGAAAGGAATGATGCAAGGGCTTCGGGTTCAACTGACGCAAGAGCATTTTCCTCGCATTCCCTTTTTTTCCCTCCTGTCACTCATTGCAACTTTTACATAATCGGGGCAGGGCGGTCAAGAGGTCCTGCTCGTGAGGCTACCGCAAAGACCGGCAGGCCATAACGAGAGGCCAATCGGCCGGGAGTGACGCGAAGCTCTGCTTTAGCTGACCCCGATGTCCATGTCAGGGACAAGTTTGAAGACGATGTGAATGCCAGACCGAAAGCCAAGGCATGGCGATCTTTGTGGGGGGGGCTAGCGCGGGGACGAGTCAATTTGAACGGCAAGAGTTTGGTGGAAATTAAACGTATTCATTCGCACTACTCTGTTGACGTTCCCAAAAACGATGCTTAACAGCAATAGTGTCAGTTGTGTCTTTAATTTAGCCCTGTAGTTTCAACTACCGGTTCCAAGACAAAAATGATCGGTTGTGGCCATGTGTTGTACTTTCACATGCATTATTTGGTGAAGATATGTAAAATAATGCTAATAGGGATGAGCTAACATCAGTCCAGAAGTATGTCCGTGCTCATAGTAACAGGGGAATGTCAATTTGTCCAATAATAAAAGCTCACCATACGGACCTGGCTATCCAGACGATATGAATATCGCAATTAAGAAATATAGTGTACCCTTCCCACTCCAGGGCTTGTCTCGTTAGCGACTTCACAGACGTGAAGATTTCGACTCCGTGTCCACCATCACTGCCTCCAACGTGCTACTGTCAAGCCACAGCGTGGCATGGTGTGACTTGAGGGACGCGGCCTCATGCTAATTTCTACTACATACAAACAAAGCTTGTGTGTGCGTGTTTGTGTGTTTGTGTGTTATCTGGCCCTGACTACAAAGCCCCTCTCTTCTTAGCGTGAGCTCCATCTCTGGGCCTTGTCAAACAAACCCCTCCTGGCACCCCTTCCCGGGGCCACAGCTGCTGCCAGGCCCGCCGAGACCCCTCTGGCTGGCATCTCCCATGCCCCCCCCACTGTCCAAGTCCTGGTCTGACAATTTGTTCTTATTTACATGCATTAAAACCATAGCACTGAGCCCCTAAGAGTATTGGGAGGCTGCCTCCGCTGATAAACCGGGACCACCTCTCGCTGCCCAGTTGTTTGGCTCCCTTTGCAACTGTGATGGTGCCCCCTATGGATGGTCTCGGGGAAGGGGACAGTTTTCTTTTCCTGGCCACACAGAATAGTGCGACGAACCAGATCTGGACCCCGGGTGGACTGCCAGTTCGAAACGGCCACCCTATTTCTAAGCCTCAATACGAAGGAACAAGACAACAACTTGGTGACCCCGACGTGAAAGGAAGGGAACAGTTTTCTTTCCCTGGCCAGACAGAATTTTGCAACAAGCCGGATCTGGACCCCGGCCGGACTGCCAGTTTGAAACGGCCACTTTATTCCTAAGCCTCAATACGAAGGAACAAGACAACAACTTGGTGACCCTGACGTGAAAGGGAGGGGATTTCCGTATATTTGCCTGTTACCCGTATGACAGGTAGCACTGCAGCATCCTTAGAGTCCTCCATGCCAGAACAATTCCGAACAGGCAGATGACAGTTCCCCCTTTTCGCCTCCCCCGCTAGCGCGCCTGCGTGTTCGGGGGTCACGCTGTCGGAAGGGTGGGACTCTTGCATGATGGATGAGTGTTGCAAGGCGGGGTGAGAAAAATTGCGGTGACATGAACGGGAAGGGAAGCCACTCTGTGGGCTAAAGGGACTGTGGGCGAAATGACCCCAGGCTGTTTGGGGGTCGAAAGATGCACAGAGTGGTTAAGCTAACCAAGTGATGAGGGAGACAAGTGTTAATTACAAACAGCAAGTTGGGATAAGGAGCGATTAGGTCAACCGTGGCACTGAAAGACGAACAATAAAGACAAAAAAAACAGGCTTTAATTAGCATCACCGGAGGAGGAGTCACCCCAAAGAGCTAAGGCTAGCTGTCATTAGCATTCTTCTAAGAGCGGAGGGGGCATTTGAAAAGCAATTACTTTAGCCTAGCCCGTGCCGCCATGCTGGGGCTCTCCTCTTTGCAGGGGAGGAAAAAAAAGCCGCTGGATATTCACTCATACCAATCTTAGCACGTCATTAGCTCGCCTGCACCGCGTCGGCTGGACGCTATGAGCTTATCACGTTGAGCAAAAGGGAATAATTACCCAAATGCTATCCGCCGTGGCCATGTTTAATCAGAAAAGTGCGTAATTACTGCCACGCAAATGACGTGAGTTCATTACTGCCGTAGCATGTCAACGATGGCCGCCATCATAGTATCAGTTATCGCAGTGGTGTGCAGTCAGGGCCTTCAAGGCCTTCTCTGCTGGCCTAAGAAATATCTGAATCACAGACTGATGTTAATTATATTTTGTCCATGAATACTTATTAAATAACTCAAAGTTGTCTGTTAGCTTCCTTTCATTGCTTTTCCCCCCTGATTGCACTGCTTCCAGATGTGTGTTTTCATATTGAAGCATTTAACCAATCACATTTGAGCCATTATTTGTTGCCTGGGTCAGAAATCTGCCTCAAGGCCTTCACAATCAGTTCTGCAGGCTCTGCTGCATTAAACAAGCGTCGATAAGACTGTTGCGTTAACCAATCAGATTTCGAGTTGGGAACACCACAATGCCTTCTCGCAGGCGTAGGGATACGTCATCGATTTCACCAACTATGATTGGCTAGTGATAGAGTGGACTAGCCAGAGTGACTAAACTGTATCTGGAGCGAGCTGCACAAGCAAATATATTGTTGTGTTGATTTAAAGCCATTTTCCAGACGGACTTTTCAAGAAAAAAAGCTGGACATCATTAAGAAAGGTCGGACAACTCCAAGCAAGCAAGCCTGTCACAACCGGGAACGAACATTTTCAGCACCAAATCGAATAAAAACGTATGCCTGAAATACGACTCGACAGTTAAAAAGGATTTTTGGTGAGTAAAATATGTCTATATTCCTAAATAATATTTCAATTGTGAGAGGTTATTATTGATTATTTTTATGTGTCGCAGCTGTAGCTGCAGTAGAGGTTTTATAGCCATAAAATACTTTTTGCTGAAGGTGTCACTAGGAAATGCACGGACCGCCACTGAGTTATCGGAGTAAAACCAGAGAAAGATGAAGTAAACATTCAAAAACCTGGTAGGGCTTAATACGGTTTGGTAAATAAACAGCTCCATTTACAGTTAATAGGAATTGACGTGCGCTTAAAGCACTGTGTTCTCAAACTAACCCCAGGCAGGACAAGATTCTGCGACGCCCATTTGTACACCGACACCTATATGGTTTATCAGCGTGGTTAAACATAAAGCGACGGACACGGGAACATAACACGAGGGTGAAATGTATTTCTGCTCCTTTTTTGGAGCAATTCCTTGTTGTTGTTTAGCTTTCAAGCCCGCACGTGACGAGGACTTTCCTAGCGCACGCTAATCTTGCCGAGCCAGATGCGTGGCGGCGCTCGCAAAAAAATAAAAGCCTCCACCGCTAGACGTCTTTCTGCATCGCTCCGGGCCAGATGGATCCGACGTCGCTTTGCCTTAGCGGACTCGGGGACATAAGGGAAGGGGGGTGGGACCGACTTTCAACCTTTAGATCCATCAACTGGGAAATGACACACAAATCCTACAAACATGGCCGTCTTTGTCTAATCGCCGGCAGCTCTTCCAAAGCATGTGACGGCAAGAGCACCTTATCAAGAAACTACGTTTAAGAGGCCCATTAGTTCTTCATCAAAACTAACTAACCATAAAATAGGAGTCTTTATCGCTGTATCAGGAACAGGAAATGAAGGAAGCCACTCAGCAAACAGATAAGCGACGGGATGCCAAAGATACGTTTGGAATACAAATCATTAGCGTGCCTCCATGAGCCAATCATAGCAGCATGAGTCAGTTCAGGGAAAATAAACTGCCATCCATATCACAATACAGTGGTACCTCGAGATATGAGCTTAATGCGTTCTGAGACTGAGCTCGTATGTCGATTTTCTCGTAACTCAAACGAACGTTTCCCATAGAAATGAACTAAAAACAAATTAATTTGTTCCAACCCTCTGAAAAAACACCCAAAACAGGATATTGGATTGGAAAAACATTTTTATCTGTTCTAATTCGCCATCTATTAACAAAGTAACAAATAACTAGTGGTTTAATAGTACTAAAATGTGTTTAACAGTACTACAATTACACTTTTTGCACGGCAACGCGCTCGTAACATAACATAAACAAATTAAAATGAACTTGGATTCGCCTAATTCGCCATCTATTTACAAAGTAACAAATAACTAGTGGTTTAATAGTACTAAAATTAGACAGATTTCGCAGAGGGGTAGAGGGGAGCGTGCGTCTGTCACAGATTTTGTATTGGGTTTTTTTTTTTAAATGTGCAACAGATACTCTTTCACTGACTCGTCCAATCCTTTGGCAATGAGTGGACCAGTCAAAATATCCATGAACTGCAAAAGACGTTGGAGCATATTATTTTTGAGAAATATATTACATAGTATTTACGACTTGAAAATGTATTATTCAACATAAATGGTATGCTAGTTCGTGAAATTGCTAGTCCAAAGTTGTCCCTTGAATATACAAATATAGCTGTACAGTGGTACCTTGAGATATGAGCTTAATTCGTTCCAGGACTGAGCTTGTATGTCGATTTTCTCGTATCTCAAACGAACGTTTCCCATAGAAATGAACTAAAAACCAATTAATTCGTTCCAACCCTCTGATTAAAAACACCAAAAACATGATTTTGGATTGGAAAAACATTTTTATTTGTTCTAATTTGCCATCTATTAACAAAGTAACAAATAACTAGTGGTTTAATAGTACTAAAATGTGTTTAATAGTACTACAATTAGACTTTTTGCACGGCAACGCGCTCGTAACATAACACAAACAAATTTAAATGAACTTGGCTTACGATGCAGACACTCAAAAATAAGTTTAATCTAACCTTACACTAAACTTAATTCTAATTTTGTTTTCAATTTTGATACCTTTCTTCTTCTGTTTCTATTTGCCCCGCCTCCACCCTGACTTTCAGATGCAACCTATCGAGGGTTGTTTGCTTTTGTATTCCCTTCAAAATATTCCGAAAATGATGCACACAAATGTCCTCACAATAGGATAACGCACGACCACTTGCCAACGAGAAGTAGTATATACGCCATTCGCACTGACTAACGGAAAAAAACACTGAAAAAAAGTGCTTGCAGAGACATTACAAAGAGGGAGTTGCGACCAGAAAGACATGATGTTCTTATGAGCAGCATCTCGCATCCGCTGTCTGCTCGTAAATCAAAATTCGTCTCGTATCTCAAGATAAATATTTGCCTGAAATTCTACTCGTATCTCGAATTGCTCGTATGTTGGGCCAGTACACGGTCGATTGGTCGCCGGTCTTTTGGTCGCCCGGAAGGTAAGTGATAATTATCATTTAAATCGTTGCTCAAATTCCCTAAATACAAACTGCGAATGACTATTTAGTCATACTTAATGGCCTATTAATTATTAGGCTAAAGAAAAGCTCCAAATTTCCCGGACTTTGATTGTTTTTTGTTGGAGAACTTGTTAAGACCCTGACTGACGTAGCTTCTTAAAGGGACAACGCGTGTACATACAAACTCTTATACACTCACACGTCGGCTCAGTGAAACAAACACAAGTAGCTCAAGTCATGTTGAAATGTCAACCGGAACCCAAAAGAAGGGGGCGTGATTGGTACAAAAAAGAAGTCCACAAGCGGCCATTCCTCATACCTGCGACACTAAATCATTACACGGTCATTGCAATTGATTAACAGTCCTCGGGTAATTGATCTGGACAAAAGGGAAAGGTTTGTTTTTTTACTTCTGGGCTCCGAAAACACAATGGGCTCTCCCTTTCATCGCGGCTTGTCTCCACGGGAAACGGCTCAATTTCTCAACCCAACAAAGTAAGCCTGCGCCGTTTCATCAACACAAACGTACACTGACAGAGACAAGTCACAAATCTGTTCCATCAGTGGTCTTTTTTTGGTGTAAAAATACAGGGGAAGGGGGGTAGGGGTGCTCAATTTACCCGCAAAACAAAACATGGCTCGCGTTTAATCCTGTATGACTTGTTTGACATCCAATAATTTTAAGACTGAAGATGCCAACCGGAGATATTTAGTGTAATTGACGAAAAAAATCATGTATTTTGGAGATATCTCATCTCAATACTAAGGCATACATGCAAAAACAACGAAAATAATGGAAAATATGAGTAGGAATGCTGATGGGGACAGCTTGAATAGAGTCTGTCTCCCACAGAGGGTGGGCAAATAACTCCCCCATGTGCCGTGTCACTCAGCACATTTACCAGCCGAGTGACACGGCGGCTTAAAGTAAAGGGTGAAGACAGTTTATGCAAATGCTATTTAAGTATTAAGTGTTTACAGGATCCTCGCCCTAGGCGCTCTTTAAACGCTGGCATCAACTTCTCGTATTTATTCGAGTATAACGCGCACCCGTGCATAACGCGCGGCCATAATTTGCGACATAAATTGGTGTCAATTTTTCAGTTTTTCTCTGGTTACTGGCAAATGCTGAATACATCCCGCCATGGCAAAACATATGGTATGGAAACCTGGTAAAAAAAACTGCTCTCAAAAGGAATTTACAGTTTTAAATCCTTAAAGTCTAATGTAGATGTGTCTAAGTGGCGGCCCGGGGGGCCAAATGTGGCCCGCCGCATCATTTTGTGTGGCCCGGGAAAGTAGATCGTGAGTGCAGACTTTCTGTTTTAGGATCAAATTAAAATGAAGAGTATAGATGTATATTAAATTTCCTGATTTCCCCCTTTTAAATCAATAATTGTCATTTTTTAATCCATTTTTTCTGTGTTTTTAGTTCAAAAATCATTTTGTAAAATCTAAAAATATATTTTAAAAAAAAGCTAAAATAAACATTGTTTTAGATCTATAAAAAACTGAATATTCAGGGCTTTTAATCCAGTTCTTTTAATCCATTTATTAAAAAAAAATCTAAATATTATATCTAAAATGGTCTGGCCCACGTGTAATCAAGTTGACGTTAAAGCGGCCCGCGAACCAACCCGAGTCGGACATTCCTGATCTAATGAATCATCATAATATTTCAAATTTTTCAAAGTCTGATTGGTCATCATCAGATTCACCAATCAAATGATTCCATTCTTCTTGAGTAAGGATAGCGCTCCCTGGGTGGACTCGTTTCCCTTATTTTTTTTATTTTTAGCCCTATTACCCTATAAACTTGCCAAAGGCTATTTTAAAAGAAGGTAGATGATCGCCATCTGGCGGACAAGACAGGTTTTGAATGGCTGCACAAGGGACTTTTTCAACGAGGATAGTGTTTCACCGGGATTCTTGTATAACGCGAACTTTGCTTCAGTTTTTTGTAACATTTTTGTTCATTACACTTGAATAAATACGGTAAGACGCTTATGCCGATCCGTAGCTTGTGTTGACATGCGATAGCGCGCTAAAATACAATCAGCAGCGCTATCGCTAAGAAAAAGTACGGCAAAAATGGACCAGATTCCATTGTTGTCATTGCTCAAAGTTTAGCAAAACTATTATAGAGGATCTATCCGGCCCGGCTGTCTATCAGAAAATCCAACGGCATCCGAAATACAAAGCGCAGCGGGGCAAAAGGAAATCCTGGAACGGGGAACTGAGCAATTTGGATCAAAGAAGTGGAAGGGGGGTAACGGCATCTCGCCGATCCGGACGGCGGCCTTCGGAGGGAACGGAAAAGGTCACGTTTGACTGAGAGGGGCCCGGCGTTCCTCAAACAAAGTTAGTCTTGCACAATTCCCCCTTTGGGGGGGCCCTTCAATCTGATAGCAACGAGGAAGCCAGGTTCAGACAAAGGCGGAAAGGCCAATCTCGACAACTGTCAGGGACAGGTCAGGCAAATATAAAGGGGAATTGCACTGGTGTTAACACCCAAAGATTAGCATTGTCCTGTTTTTTCGCGATTTACAATCGTTTGTCTTCCAGAGAGAACTGACTGGTTAAAAAACATCAACTGGAGCCTTTACATTCCCTATTCAATCATGTGACGGCGTCTAACGCAAAAGAGCAAACGGCGCTAGCGCCACTAAATGAAATCTGTTTAATGTTGACCGATGGGTCGTTGGGGAGTCCTGCTGCTCATCATTGCCCCTGCCGGATAAACAAATCACCCTCAAAACAAAATGGCCTCCATCGGTAAGGGCAGGGTGACGGCTCCATCTGCTGTCAGACAAACCATTAAAAGTGTAGGGGGGACGGGGGGGCGACATTTCAGCCCTGTCAGTGCATATAAAGTCGCTCATTTCTCTCCATCAGCGCCAGTCCGGCGGCCGTGCGCAACGCCCATCGACTCCATCTAAAGTCAGACTCCCACTCAGAACGTTTTGATTTCATTACCACCTGTCACTGAATATTCATTTTGCCTTTTTTTTCCTCTCCGAGTGAAGTCACACCTGGAAGCAGCGGGGGGACATCATGCCTTATTCATGAGCCAAAAGCCAACGGGGTGTGGCCTAATAGAGTTTCTCCGACTCCGCTCGGCGACACCGGCGCCATTGCATATTTCTCCAGCAGCCCCGGCGAGCTAAGCTGATCCTTTATTACCTTTGCCCTGGATGTATTAAACGCCTTGTTGTCGACTCTTCGAAAAACCAACCAATCGAAATATTGAACTCGTTAACGGATCTTGACCTGTAATCCAATCTGACCCAACCAGGATTACATTATCCTGAATTGGATTGGATTGGATAACTTTATTCATCCCGTATTCGGGAAATTTCGTTGCAGCTATAGGAAAGGCATTTTAGACATAAATAGATAGGTAATAAGTAAGTTAATAAATGAATACATGAATAAATATATAAATAAAATAAGCATTTTGCTGAAATATATACATATATACACATATATACACACATATATATCTATATACACCTATATACACCTATATACACCTATATACACCTATATACACACACACACATACACACATATATACACATACATACACACATACATACATACACACACATACATACATACACACACATACACACACATATATACATATATATACATATATATAAACATATATATATATAGATATATACATATATACACATACATATATATGCATACACATATATACATACACATATATACATATATATATATATATATATATATATATATATATATATATATATATATATATATATATACATATACATATATACACATACATATATATGCATACACATATATACATACACATATATATACATATATATATATATATATATATATATATATATATATACACATATATATACATAAATATACACATATATAAGCACATGTATACATACATACACATACATATATAAGCACATACATACATACATACACATACATATATATAAGCACATATACATACATACACATACATATATAAGCACATATATACATACATACACATACATATATAAGCACATATATACATACATACACATACATATATAAGCACATATATACATACATACACATACATATATAGGCACATATATACATACATACATACACACATTTATAAGCACATATATACATATATACACATAGATGTACATGCAAGCATACGGTAGGTCTTAACACAGCCATTTGTTTTGTTAAAGAGCCTGACAACTGATGGGAGGAAGGATCTGCGGAAGCGCTCCTTCCTGCACTGAGGGTGCAGCAGTCTATTGCTGAACGAACTTCGGAGGGACTCCACAGACTCATGCAGGGGGTGGGAGGTGATGTCCATGATGGACATGGACGTTTATTTGTTATCGCGGTGTGGTCTGACAGCCGTGTTCTTCGTCCCTCTTAGCATAGCAATTGTATCGTAAACCGGACTAAAATGGCCCGATCGCCCAAGTACGAGGTCAATTTACATTTGGCGACCTGCACCAAGGGGGCCGAACACTGGCCCATCATAGACAAATGACCAAGCCTTCGGAGGTTAATGTCCGGCAGGAACGGGGGGAGGTGGCCAATGTAGCCGCACAAGGCAGGGGAGGGGTTTGGGAAGTATATTCCACAGACCCCCGGCAGGCGGGCGAGGCTGTAGCCGCTGATTAATGCCACACTTTGGCTAATTACCTCCTTGGCGGACGCCGCCTTTAATGACGCGGCTCATCAGAACGGTTTGGACGGATGACCAATCGCGGAGGGGGAAAGGCAGGAGATGTATCAGTGCAACCGAGCGTCCGAGCCCAGCCATCGACTTTGCCTTCCCGCCCCATTAGGCCGATCCCGTCGCAGGCCGCCGCCACCTTTCTCGCTTGGGGGGGCCTCCGTCGGGCTAATTTGCCAAAGTGGCGAGAGACCCGACGCCGAGTCGGCGTGGTCATCCCGAGGCGCGCGGGGAAGACGTGAACTCTGATGGCAAAGCTAATTTGGATCCCCTCTCAAGCGTGAAATATGGAAAAGAGTTGCTAAATGAGCAATTAATCCCGCCGAGATACAGAGTACCGGCGAGGCAGTACGTTTTTACCTGAAAACGTGGGTTAGCACACACCTCCATCACATTTGCGAGCTGCCATTTTGCCTTGGAAGGTTGTGGATGACTTTAGCCTTTGCATTCATCCCCGGAGGGGCCAAACTGGAATGTATTGCTTATTTTTGCCATTTATCAGTCGGTTAAATATACACCGTTCCCCATCATTAATCATCTGCTGGTTTTGTACAAACAGCCTGGAAGAGTAGCGACCGCTAACCAAAGATCAGCTGCCATTGGCGCTGCCAGACGTCCAAAACATTTGGATTTTAAGACTGAATGTGTTAGCGTGATAGATTTATTACTAATACACTTTAATCAAACAGGGAGACATCTTTAACATACACTACACTACAACTTGCAAGGAAAATCACTCCCAACTCGCCTTTGTTCAAGAGGATTCTGTCCATTTAGTCGCGCCATACTCAAAACATTTAATGTAATCTGATTCAAACAATTGCATAATCTAACCGAATAACACCATTAAGGTCAAAAAACAACTGCCACAACAATCTCATATTAGATCGAAAACACAAACACCTGCGTAAGATTTTGCACAAGTAAGCATACAATGTGACCCGAGCAGATCGAAAACCAAAACAACTGCGTAAGAATTTGCACGAATAAGCATATAATTTCTTTATACGGTAAACAGAGCGACCGTATTTTTAAACAATAATGCGATTATCGCAATCTGCAGGAATCCAAGTCAAAGCAATTTAAGAGTCCCTTGTAGATCTTCATTGCCAACTCAGATCAACAGTCTCGGCCTGGAACAAGGTGTCCTATTCAGTCAATAGTCCTGAAAACAATTAACTGGCCTCAAAAGCAGCTGTGGGGGAGTGTCCTCATGCTTACTTGGTCCCAACATAAAGCACAAACTAATTTATAGCTTCTTAATGAACATATAGTAACATTCAGCGTTAAAGGCGGTATGAAATATCGAAGGTTTTACTACACACAAAAACCACCTGGTGCGTCCCTCCTTTATTCACAGGCTTTTTTGGTGGTTCCACCCCGAAACGCGGGTGCCCATCTCGGATTGGCGTTTAATAAACGTGCCCCAGTCCTGCGCTCTGGGACATTTTTAAAAACCTGTCAAAAGACCTGTTGGGAAATATTGATTCCCACGACCAAGAGAATGTCAAGGTAAATGTTTGCCGCATTTCCTGTGCAATGATGTCTCCCAACAGGAAAGAAAACTCCAGCTGAGACGGTTTTTGTCCTTGCGGAGGCATTTTAACTCTGCCGATATCAATTTGTACAACACCCGTGTCTTTATTCAAACGGGATAATCTTTCCCTCTCTCACACAGGCGCTAGTAAGTAGCAATCATGATAATCTATAACGGCGTTACAGCCCAGTCCCCGGACGGGCATCATGTTGCCGGGCCGATAAATAACGGGGCAAATAAAGAGTCTGTCCATTTGCGTTTGCTAAATAGGTCAATCCGTTTGTCAATTTGACATTTTGTAAACGCATGAAAAATGATGAAAAGGGGGGAAAGCTGCGTATGTTGGTTTCTAGCTGCGTCCTCCCAGTATCCAGATCCGGAATTATTAAAATCGTGCAATAAAAATCGTTTATGTCAGGGGTGGCAGACTCGGGTTGGTTCGCGGGCCACTTTAATGGCCGGACCATTTTAGATATAATATTTAGATTTTTTTAAATAAATGGATTAAAAGAACTGGATTAAAAGACCTGAATATTCAGTTTTTATAGATCTAAAACAATGTTTATTTTTAACTTTTTTTGTATATTTTTAGATTTTACAAAATGATTTTTGAACTAAAAACAGAAAAAATGGATTAAAAATGACAATTATTGATTTAAAAAGGAGAAAATCAGGAAATTTTATATACATCTATACTCTTCATTTTAATTTGATCCTAAAACAGAAAGTCGGCATTCATGATTTACTTTCCCGGGCCACACAAAATGATGCGGCGGGCCAGATTTGGCCCCCGGGCCGCCACTTTGACACATGTGGTCTAGACCAAGGGTGTCACTCTCGGGTTGGTTCGCGGGCCGCTTTAACGTCAACTTGATTTCACGTGGGCCAAACCATTTTAGATATAATATTTAGATTATTTTAATAAATTGATTAAAAGAACTAGATTAAAAGCCCTGAATATTATTTTTATAAATCTAAAACAATGTTTATTTTAGCTTTTTTTAAATATATTTTTAGCTTTCACAAAATATTTTTTGAACTAAAAACACAGAAAAAAATGATTAAAAAAATACAATTATTGATTAAAAAGGAGAAAAATCAGGAAATGTAATATACATCTATAAATATACATCTATACTCTTCATATTAATTTGATCCTAAAACAGAAAGTCAGCACTCATGATTTACTTTCCCGGGCCACACAAAATGATGCGGCGGTCCAGATTTGGCCCCCGGGCCGCCACTTTGACACACATGGTTTATGTAATAAAAACGGCAAGTATTCCAGCGGAGGGGTCACAACTCAATGGTAGTCGAGACTCTTGGACGACGGCGAGAAGAGTTGTAATATGAAATTGAAAGTGGGTCAGACAAGGATACTCAATTTGGAACATTTTTTCAGTCATTGCGATACAATTGGTTTTCAAAAAAGGAGTTTTCTCTGGGACACTTCTTGACATTTTCACAGATAATTCCGTCCTCGCAATTCTCCTGAATTGTCAAATTGGACTTTCCTGGATGGAGATTTCAAGCACGTGGAGGACATGCACAAAAAAAAACTCCCCCGCCCCCAAAAAAATGACATTTCCAAGAGAGAGCCCTTGCTGGCGTTTGGGGGCAATCTCCTTAGCCGGCACAGCAAAGTCTTTCCAAAATGCTGACAGACGCGGCGACGAGTCTGCTGGGTTTTGATACTGTCACAAGGCATCTCGTCCCGCCTCTCCATTCCCCTCCGATCATGATGGCCTGAGCATGACGGAGTCATCTGTCACTCGGCGCTCTGGTCCTGGGAGCCCGCCGCTCCCCGCTCAGCCGCCTTGGCTGTCATGTCCACTCGCTAGCGGGAAAAAGTGACGAGCGGCGACAAACGTCCCCAGCTTGAGTCTGTCACTTATAGCACCCCCTTTTTCCCCTGTTATCCACGACCTCCTCCTTCCATACCTGCACAAAGTGTCAGGAGCAACTCGTTTGTCCCTCCTGGCTTGCCGTTAGGTCCGAGCATCTGCGAGTAATTCATGATTACTTCCGGATGCGTGTATTTAAGCACCACGGAAGTGGTAGTCATTGTCGGATCGTACTGCATACATCGCTCCAAAGGGTACAGGGTCAATTGGTCGCCGGTCTTTTGGTCGCCTGGAAGGTAAGCGATAATTACCATTTAAACGGTTGCTCAAATTCCCTAAATACAAACTGTGAATGACTATTTAGTCATACTTAATGCCCTAGTAATTATTAGGCTAAAGAAAAGCTCCAAATTTCCCAGACTTTTGTTGTTTTTTGTTGGAGAACTTGTTAAGACCCGGACTGACGTAGCTTCTTAAAGGGACAACGCATGTATATACAAACTCATACACTCATGTCGGCTCAGTGAAACTGCTCATGGCCATTGTTGGCTTTTATTGATGCGTAGACCGTGTTGTTTTACCTTGTTTTGTCGCCGGTCTTTTGGTCGTCGGACAAAACAAGGTAAAACAACAGTCTACACATCAATAAAAGCCAACAATGGCCATGAGCAGTTTCACTGAGCCGACGTGTGAGTGTATAAGAGTTTGTATGTACATGCGTTGTCCCTTTAAGAAGCGACGTCAGTCAGGGTCTTAACAAGTTCTCCAACAAAAAACAATAAAAGTCCGGGAAATTTGGAGCTTTTCTTTAGCCTAATAATTACTAGGACATTAAGTATGACTAAAGAGTAATTTGCAGTTTGTATTTAGGGAATTTGAGCAACGAAAAGACCGGCGACCAAAAGACCAAAGGTACTGTTCTCCATGCTCCGGTTTTGTTCAGTTTTGGATGTACAAGTCCTTGTTATTTTGTAAGACTTCCTGAGTTATTAAAGTTATTATCATGAGCACAGTTCGCCTCATCCCCTCCTGCTTCCCTGCTACTGGGTCCAAATCCCTCCGACCGCGCCACAACATCTCGGCGCGATAGTAACACAAAGATCGACTTCAATTCTCCCGTGGGATTCCGTAAACCACCACGGCCTCGTCAGGCCGGCGCGAAACAACTTGCTTTTCCAGCTTGGGGTTGCCCCGCCTCAACATGGCCGCCACCGCTCTCCTCCAACCACTACAGTGAGAATGTAGCGATAGCGTGTGATTGTCAGCTGAAGTGGCAGTTATAAATTTAGCCATTTACTGTGACGGTTCGGGAGATTGAATGAGTGCGGCGCCGAGGGAGAGGGGGGAGAAAGTAGAGAGCGGGGGGGGGGGGGGGGGGCAGCGTCCTCGCCTTCGCCTCCCATCATCCTTTGTGATAAAGGTGATTTCACGGCTACCGCCGATGACAGAAAGCCTTCCGATATTCAAAGAGTGACCCTTTGCGTTTTGTGTTTGTTGACCAAAAAAAAAACGGCGATGTTCCGAGGCGGGCGCCGATTCCGCCTGGCGATTGGCCCGTCCCCGCCGAGTCTTTCGGCTTTTAAGAAAATGACGGAACGATCCGCCGGGAATCGCGGCGGGGGGAAAAGAGAGAGATTGGAGGGCGCTTGGCATTTACAAATGCTGTGTGCGCAGTGAAATATGGGGGCCATATTTCAACACGCGCCGGCGCGGGCACGGCACCCTCCCCTCCATGTGCGCGCGGGGCGTGCGATGCATCATCCCTGCAGCGGTCGGGTGCGTTTGTGCAGGCGTGTGCGCGGCGTGTACACCTTTAACGCCCAGCTGACAGGACATAATTGCCTCCGAGACCCGTGACGGCGTTTTGTTTTGCACGCATACGAGAAGACTCGGGATTCCGCCCGGCGCCAACTTGTGAGCTCTTTGACGTTGACGGACGTCCGCTCAAGTGAGTTTGTCACTGGAGGACGTCCCATCCTTTGGCTTCGACGTAAATCGCCGTCAACGGCGGTGAAAAAGTAACGTTTCTTCTTTCTCTGTGCAAACGAGTCGAAGACTCATTCGTTTTTAAGCACTGCTAATTTATTTGGCTAGCAAATGATCATTCAAATTGGTAAAAAAAACAAAAACTGGAACAGGAAACACAAGTCAGACCCCAAAAATGAATAATAAAAACAAAGTCATAACTTAATGCTTAAAAAGATTGGTCGCCCATCGCCCTGGACAGCCGACAACAAGCCAAATAAACAACAGCAGAACTTGACCACCCTTCCTCTGATATGAAGCTGCATGACTGCCATCTGCTGGCGGTTGCGCGCCAGCAAAATGGTTCCAACACTTGACATGCACTGAGGAGCCGTAGTGTCTTTACTGGGAGAATTTCCTTGGCGCAAAGCAGAGATGAAAGGGATTTTTTGGATTTTATTCGAGTGCATTGAAGGTTCTGTGCTGTTGTTTTTCCTCTCTTGGCAACAAACAAACGAATAAAATGAACACACACACAGACACTTGTTTCCAAAACCCCGCTGGGTGATGAAAAACAAGGCTTTGCATTCATTTTATTTTATTTTCCCAGCACTAGTTTGCATATCTTGAATGGGTACTCCATTGGTATCGCAGGGCTCCGTATACATAGTCAATTAGTCAGTGGCGGTCCCGTGCATTTTCTCGTAGCGCCTTCAACGGTTAAAATCCACTTCCTAGCAGCATTTAATGATTAAATACAAACACTGGAGCTTTTCAGATATCAGAACCGGGCCCACAATTGAAATATTACTTAGGAATATAGCCATATTTCACTCACCAAAAATCATTTTTAACTGTACACAATATCCATCCTCCTTTCTTTCTTCCTTCCTTCTTTTCTATCGCCATCGAAGCTAATGCTGCGAGCCTGTCCTGTCGTATTTATGGCATAGTCTGTCTTGAAAATGGCTTTAAATCAACACAACAATATATTTGCTTGTGCAGCTCGCTACAGATACACAGCTCTGGCTAATCACTAGCCAATCATAGTTGGTGAAAGCGATGACGTATCCCTACGCCTGCGAGAAGGCAATGACATATCCCTACGCCTGCGAGAAGGCATTGTGGTGTTGCCATCTCGAAATCTGATTGGTTAAAGCAACAGTCTTATCGACGCTTGTTTTCATGCAGCAGAGCCTGCAGAACTGATTGTGAAGGCCTTGAGGCAGATTTCTGACCCTGGCAACAAATAATGGCTGAAATGTGATTGGTTAAATGCTTCAATATGAAAACACACATCTGGAAGCAGTGCAACCAGTGGGAAAGGAAGCTAACAGACAATTTGGAATTATTTAATAAGTATTGATGGACAAAATATAATATATGATTCAGATATTTCTTAGGCCAGCAGAAAAGGCCTTGAAGGCCCTGACGGCCCGCCACTGCAATTATTACTATTTAAATGTATGCTTGTACGTACATGTATGCTTGTACGTACATGTATGCCTGTACGTACATGTATGCCTGTACGTACATGTATGCCTGTACGTACATGTATGCCTGTACGTACATGTGTGCTTGTACGTACATGTATGCTTGTACATGATACTTACGTATAATTCCCACAATGAAGGAAACTCCTAATCAATTTTTGGGGTCTTTTCCGAAGTGTGAATGAACCGCCGCTGCTCTCCGAGTCGGCGTTCGGTCCCCATAGAGTGCAATTGTCTTGTTTTCTACTGTATTCGCAGGAGGACAAGGGTGGGAGGAGCCTGCACGGCGGTTTCACGTGAATTTCGGCGACGGCGCTTCTTCGCCGCCCCCCCGCTCACCGCGGGCCTCCCAGGGCTCATTGTAATTTCATTAGGCGACAATGAACGGCGCTCGGCATCAACACGTCAAAGCCCCGGGCCTCGGCTCCCCCCCAAGAGTTACATTTGAGGAAACACGAAAACCCACTCACTGGCTTTTGGCACGTTCCCACACTCGCATCCCGCCCCTGCCGAGCTGTTCTCCCAGCGGCGGGTCCCGACGCCTTCTGGGGATTTCTCCTGCCTTTCCCCCTTTTAGAAGAGAGGAGACGATCGGATGGGCTTTGATATAAGGAAACGTCTTTGATGGTCTCGCCCTTCTCCCCCGCTATAAATAGCTAGGTGGAGCTTTAGGGGGTGTAAAAGGTTGCCAAAAGGCGGAGGGAAGAGAGGAAGAAACAAACCCTAGAGATGACTAACACGTGGAATGCATGCACGTAAACAGGGAAGTCAGGCATTGGCTCACTCGCCCCCATTTGCTACTTGCCAAACTCTCACTGCAGTTTTGTATTAGAAACCAAAAATACACTTTAAGTCAGTCGCTAAGTCACTCAGTTAATCAGTCACATGACAAAAAACATGCTGCACAAGAACTCACAGATGCAAGGACGAGCGTCAATAACTGGCTTGAAAAATCTCAGCTACGCTTAAACATATTTAAGACTTTATGTAAGTAGTTCTCAAAGAGAGCGAGAAATAAGAGACCCCAACGTTTTGGTCCAAGGAAAAATCATCAATGTAGTCCAAGAATTTAAAAACCTAGGAATCACTCTTGACTCTCAACTAGTCTTCAAACGACAGATAACAAAAACACTCCAATTTTAGGTTCATTAAAAATGATATATTTTGACACAATGATCATATCACACATGACGGAATATAAATATAAATATGTCCCTTATCAAATAAATCCAACTCAAATAGTTCAATGGAGAGCTACAGGCTAAATACGCACCTGCTAATGTAGCATTTACAGCTTTTTGGATAAAAATAGCCTTAAAAAAGACAGGTTTTCCGTGGTCAAAGAGAAAAATAACATAAGCACCACTTGAGTATTGGTCGCTAAACAATGGAAGAAAAAAATGCGACTTATAGTCCGGGATATACGGTAATTTCACACGCATTGGATATATCCCAGTGATAAACTAATTAGCGGTAGAGTACATTTTGTCGAAAAGAAGAACAAACTTGATTTTTTCTTCTAACTGCAGTGGGCAGCTATTGACGTCCAAGCCAATAGCGCCAAACCCAAACCCTCTCCGACTCGCTCCTGTACCGAACCGGGCGACAAATGTCCGCCGTGTTTCATTCGGCATGTGCGTGGGCGCTTAATCGCTTGTCGGCGGCGAACATGACAGAGCTCGGCCTCAAGTTATGACTTGGGCTTGACGACACACTTAGGAGGCTTGACAAGGCGCGTTAGAGAAGCGACAAATGTATCAAGGCGATAGCGCCGGCGCTGAGGACTCGCCTCACTGCCGCCGCCACCGCCGCCATCGATAAGTGACAAACGACTTGAAGTGGCAGCGTTAAAGGCGTTTAGAGCATTGATCTGGGCCGACAGTCCCGATATTACTTGGCGCCACGCATAAACACGGTAAACTACCGCTAACAGATTGCGGCGGATTTACAGTTTCAAACAGGAGCTTTCAACTTTACCTTAAAAATAGGTAACAATAACTCCGTGGCCAAAATCTACTTCACCTGCGCTAGCTCTATATGTATCATCTATATCGGCATTGGCCAATACCGCACAAGCGCATTTTGTAATCAGCATCGAACGCTGTACACGTGTAAACAAGAAGTACCATATTTTCATGACTATAAGGCGCACTTAAAAGTCTTAGATTTTCTCCAAAATAGACAGGGTGCCTTATAATCCAGCGCTTTATATATGGACCAATACTAAAATTGTTATCACGATAAAATAAAATAAATCAGTTGATAGGGTACACCATCCTCTACAGCTCTCACAACTATGACAAGCAGCCCCCGACTCTACTATTTTCCCCGTAGAAAAAGTACTGCGCAGTGACTGCTGGGATATATAGTTCTTTTGTCAATACACCCAATGGATTGTGGCCTGTATACATCGACATTAACACAGCTTGACAAAGCATGGAAAGCAGCGTTGGAATAGTTACGCTAGCTACTAGCTACTAGCTAGCTACTATTTGCGAATGAATTGTGGCCGCCTTAACGAACGTATAAAACTCAGCCGTTTCGTTGACCCATTTGGACAATTGTTCAATTCGGACACAGAAAATGAGGACTTTGATGGATTTGTAGGTGATGATGACGCGAGTACATTGTAAAATGGCTAAATAAAGTACAACCGAACTCAGTTTCGCTTCCGTTGCCTTTTTAAAAACGTGCTTTTAGCATGTGTCCGTATGTTTAAGCTGGTGTATGTTTTGCCATGCCTGGCTGCGTCTTTAAAAACGACCTGTGTGTGTCAAATACAGAAATAGCACTCGTTACTGACACTGCGCCTTTAAATGTGATGCGCCATATAGTCGTGAAAATACCGTAGAACAAAAATAGTCGTCTTTGTCTTTCCTTTTGATAACATCGGGTAAAAGTTGTCGTTTTTGAAAAATGCTGACGATGAATGCGTGCAACAACGAATCCATTTTCCTAAAAAAAAAATTGCTAACAGGCAACGACGAGGTCCGCCAAAGGCTACTTAAGCGAAAGACTGATCTGCCTAACTCATGAAAATAAACACATTAGGAATGGACGGCATCAGGCGACCTCTGCGCTGCCCTCACTCCATCTTGACACAATTAATCCCTCGTTAAGGGGGTAATTGTTTGCCGCTGCTCATATTTATTGTTGATCGGAGCGGCGAAGGTGCCCGCTGTGTTACACACACACAAACAGGCACACAAAATTCACCCTCGAGGTTGGGCGCGGGGAGATAGAAGGGTCTTCGCCGATCGATAAAGAGACAGAGCGGCGGCTACGAGGCGTTAATTGAAATGAATTCCAGATGAACAATCGGACATGTAAAGCGGGGGAGGGGCAAGCCAAGACCCCCTGTCTGGGGAGTCTTAAAAAGAGAAATACGGCAAGTAAGGGGAATTTTACAAGCGGTCCGATCAATCACGGAGACACGTGAAACATCGCAAGGAAACGATGACACCATTTTTATAACCGGGCCATTTAGCTCAATTTGTAGGTACAATGCTAATCATCAGCTTTTTGTTTGCTTTTGTTTATGCAATTGTTAGCATTCGCATCATTTAATAATCAGTAATCGTGGACAAATATGTCCGATTCGATAGTGGTTTTGTAGCTTTTAAAATATTCCCGAATGCTGGGCCTCGCAAGTACTTCCTGTTTTGATTCTTCTTCTTTAGCCAGTGTAATTAGCCAGTGTAAAAAAAAAAGCTGCTGCTATCTAGTGGTTAGGAGGGTGATTACACAAAAAGTTGGACAAAAGGAACCTACCTTGTGATGAGATGTGATGAAAGGGACGAAATATTGATGGAATTTACTGTCTCATCATTTCATACCTGTTTATTTAGGCAGTCATATTCATTAAATAGTCATTGCACATCGTTGTTTGCTTTGGAATAAGGTAAATACAATATTTTCTCGCATATAAGCCGCCTCCACGTATAAGCCGTACCCTTAAAATCGTTGAATTTTACGATTTCTCTCGTATAAGACGCCCCCTGATTCACAATTTTCACCTCCATATTCTTTGTCTTTACTATACTTTGAAATAAATGACCGTATCGGCCATATTGTCTTGCGTTTTGGCGTTTCATCTTTGTCACCTTGCAGTTCCGTGCATGTCAAGAATAATTTGTGCCCTCGATTCGTTGTTTTAGTGACAAATACGGCCTATATGCGAGAGATTTGGTAAAGACAGCATTCAAATGGTTGCTTTTTATTAGAAATAAATAAAGACTACAACTTTGTGGGGTTATTGTTATTATAGTTTAGCATTAAGATAGCAGGAGCTCCAATAATTAAATCTATGGGGTTATTGTTATTATAGTTTAGCATTAAGGTAGCAGAAGCTCCAATAATTAAATGTATTGTAATGTCATGAATGTATTTTAGCGGGCGATGTAAACACTGTGGGTTTAGTTTTATAGTTAATTAGTAAAACAAGTGCAAGATACACAAAGAAATTGACCTACCTGAGAAGGGAAAGCCAGGTTTTTTTCCATGTCCACTTCCACCAAGACCTGAAAAGAAGAAGCAGAACCCCGAATTAAAACGGAAAATTCTCAGATTGCCTTTTCGTGATTAATGGTGGAATCAGTTTCCTGCATTCTATTGGTATTAATTTGACATTTCGTAAATCTAACATCCCACTAAATGGGAGGCCAAATTAATCAATCGCCGTCCTGCGAGCCATGTTTTTTTTCCGCCGTGGCCGCGGCGTTGGAAACGAGTGCGCCAGGTGTCGGGAAATGAATCGCCCCAAAAATTTCGATGATGGATGACAGCTGTCCACGACTCGTGCCATTTTCGGCATTTGACTTTGCAATTAATGCGGAGCGCTAACACGTTTGTTTATTCTGTCAATAGCAATTATGACTCTTTCGGCCCAGGTTTTATGCTAATGAGCGGTTTTGTGTGTGTTGGCCCAAAAAAAAATGACCAAACAAGCATCATGTGCGTCCATTAAAATGGTGGCGCGCCCCCCGTGTATTCCGAGTACTGCATTTTGTTTATTCATTCATTCCAGAAAATGGTGAAAAATACTTTGAACCAAAATGGCTGCCTCCGATTGTTTGGCTGCGTCTAAAACATAAGATAAGTCCAGGACAATAATAAATGAAGTGTCCTCGCAAAAACTTCACCACAAACAATTGAGTCTATTGGCTCAAAACCAGAAGATGCAAATGACGTCGGGAACCGAGGGGCGCCGATTCCAAGGCGTTTGCCTAAACCGGTTTCCAAAAAAAAACGAAACATCGGGGACGTTTTTGCATGCGATCCATATTCATGATCCTAAGTTTATTTATACTTTGAACATGACGCTCGCTGAGATGAGCACCTTGGACCGCCAGGACTGACGAGAAGCTGCTTTCGGGGGGGTCTGGTTTTTGTTTTTTTTAGCTTTCATTTCAAAACGGAGGGGGCTCGGTGTGGAAGATGAGTTGTCGGAGTCCGGGAAGCACGAGGGAACAGCCAGCACCACCTCGCAGACACAGTACATTACTTTTTCATCAGCACATGCAGTCCCTTAAGTCCACGGGGGGTGGGTCTTGAATCACAAGCGTGGCCTGGGTTCCGTCATATATTGCAAGTCATGTAGGGGGAACGTGGCCATCAACACACGTGTCGGAAAAACGGGAATATCCAAGCGACTGCCTTCATTTTCAACGGCATGTCCTCAACTGCATGTGCGGTCGATTGGTCGCCGGTCTTTTGGTCGCCGGTCTATTGGTCGCCCCGACCGCGACAATGGGCGACCAAAAGACCGGTGACCAAAAGACTGGTGACCAAAAGACCGACGACCAAAAGACAGGCGGCAAAACAAGGTAAAACAACACGGTCTACGCATCAATAAAAGCCAACAATGGCCATGAGCAGTTTCACTGAGCCGACGTGTGAGTGTATAAGTTTGTATGTACATGCGTTGTCCCTTTAAGAAGCTACGTCAGTCCGGGTCTTAACAAGTTCTCCAACAAAAAACAATAAAAGTCCGGGAAATTTGGAGCTTTTCTTTACCCTAATAATTACTAGGGCATTAAGTATGACTAAATAGTCATTCGCAGTTTGTATTTAGGGAATTTGAGCAACGATTTAAATGGTAATTATCAATAACCTTCCGGGCGACCAAAAGACCGGCGACCAATCGACCGTGTACCATCAACACACGTGTCAGAAAAGCGGGAATATCCAAGAGACTACCTTCATTTTCAAGCAAAGATCCTCACCTTCATTTGAATCTCACTGTCCAAATCATGAAACTGGGAGGGGCTAACCGTTAAAGCTCAGGGTTCAGCGTGACCCAGATAAACCCGAAAAAAATCCTCAGGATGTATCAAGATATCCACGTCATTTTCCAGAAGGCCGGCGTTTCTGGCCTGCCGTTTGCCCTTTGCCGCTGTCCACCTAGCACGCCGTTATTGGTAGAAATTGCGAGCGGGGAGAAGTCAATCAAGCCAAGAAGGATGTTGGCTGCGGCCGCCGCCACCGCCGCTCTCTTCCCTTCCTCTTTAGTAGGCTGTAAAAGCTAACGGGCGCGAAAGCGAAGCGCGCTCACCTCGGAATCGCCATTTTTTTGCCTCTGTTCCTCAGACAAATTGGCAACCTGGATGGAGGTGAGGCTCATAAATAAGGAACGCGCTAGTCATGTCACATGCGCATGCTTGCGTGCACACATGCTGGCCCTCATGCACAGCTCTAGGCGAGTGGGTGCTGTGGCGCAAAAGCCCACCCCCTCCCACTACCGGTACTCGGACGTTTGGTCGCCGGACTTTTGGTAGAACAGGTTCAAATTATGACAGAGAGAGGGAGAGTTTAGAGTTTAAAATCTAAATACTGTTGAAACCAGCTCTCAAAATACTGTTGAAACTATCTAAATACTGTTGAATCCAGCTGTCAAAATACTGTTGAATCCAGCTGTCAAAATACTGTTGAAACGATCTAAATCCTGTTTAAATACTGTTGAAACGATCTAAATACTGTTGAAACGATCTAAATACTGTTGAAACTATCTAAATACTGTTGAAACTATCTAAATACTGTTGAAACTATCTAAATACTGTCTAAATACTGTTGAATCCAGCTGTCAAAATACTGTTGAATCCAGCTGTCAAAATACTGTTGAAACGATCTAAATCCTGTTTAAATACTGTTGAAACGATCTAAATACTGTTGAAACTATCTAAATACTGTTGAAACTATCTAAATACTGTCTAAATACTGTTGAATCCAGCTGTCAAAATACTGTTGAATCCAGCTGTCAAAATACTGTTGAAACGATCTAAATCCTGTCAAAATACTGTTGAAACTATCTAAATACTGTCTAAATACTGTTGAATCCAGCTGTCAAAATACTGTTGAATCCAGCTGTCAAAATACTGTTGAAACGATCTAAATCCTGTCAAAATACTGTTGAAACTATCTAAATACTGTCTAAATACTGTTGAATCCAGCTGTCAAAATACTGTTGAATCCAGCTGTCAAAATACTGTTGAAACGATCTAAATCCTGTCAAAATACTGTTGAAACGATCTAAATCCTGTCTAAATACTGCCGAAACTATCTAAATACTGTCTAAATACTGTTGAAACTATCTAAATACTGTCTAAATACTGTTGAAACTATCTAAATACTGTCTAAATACTGTTGAATCCAGCTGTCAAAATACTGTTGAATCCAGCTGTCAAAATACTGTTGAATCCAGCTGTCAAAATACTGTTGAAACGATCTAAATACTGTTTAAATACTGTTGAAACCAGCTCTCAAAATACTGTTTAGACAGTATTTAGATCGTTTCAACAGTATTCAGATCGTTTCAACAGTATTCAGATCGTTTCAACAGTATTCAGATCGTTTCAACAGTATTTAGATCGTTTCAACAGTATTTAGATCGTTTCAACAGTATTTAGATCGTTTCAACAGTATTTAGATCGTTTCAACAGTATTTAGATCGTTTCAACAGTATTTAGATCATGAATATAATTTTGAGAGCTGGTGTCAACAGTATTTAGATATTAAACTCTAAACTGGAACGAATTAAGCTCATATCTCAAGGTACCACTGTACAGCTATATTTGTATATTCAAGGGACAACTTTGGACTAGCAATTTCACGAACTAGCATACCATTTATGTTGAATAATACATTTTCAAGTTGTAAATACTATGAAATATATTTCTCAAAAATAATATGCTCTAACGTCTTTTGCAGTTTATGGATATTTTGACTGGTCCACTCATTGCCAAAGGATTGGACGAGTCAGTGAAAGAGTATCTGTTGCACATTTAAAAAAAAAACCCAATACAAAATCTGTGACAGATGCAAAAAAAGCACACTCTCGCCAACAGGCTGAGAAAGGCGAAGCGATAGAGGCACAAAGGCAATGATCCATACAGGAGAAGACAAGTAGGATGGGCGAGAGACGGACAGGCGGGCGAGCGGGATTCGTCGAGCTCAGGACGACACGCCGCGGCGACAAGGAAGGTGTCACATGGGACGCAAACGCACATGACGGACTGGATTTTTCAACGCGGCGAGAGGACGGAAAGGCGGAAAGGGGCATTCGGGACAACATTTGAAGACATATTTCGTCTCCAAATCGAGAACTGTTGGCTTAAAATGCCCCAATGCGCAAAAAAATGGACGATTGGATAAACGTTTGAACCCATTGCATGTCAGATTCTTGTTCAATAGCAGTTATATCGGTGTCCTATCATTTTTCAGCCTTTTTTGCAGAACCTGACCGCTCATCAATTGAAAGGGATTGGACATCTAGAGTTGTGAATAAGTAAAATACAAGGAAATAAACATTCGGAATTTCAAAATGTTATTCGCTCGCTTGACTTTGGTACTTTTTGGGGTCATAAAAACTACACTTGTATACCAAAATGTTAATCTCGAGAAAATCTGGATTTTTTGAACACTGATCCACCGAGACAAGAAATCCCTAGAACCAAGACGAGACCCAGACTTTAAGAATTTGAGACTGGACCGCTTTCTCTCAGCCATTTTTTTCTGATAGCTAGCTAGGGGTACACGGACCAAAAGACCGGTGACCAATCGACCGCACACGCTAGCTAGGTATAAAAACCCAAAGACAAATTCCCCAAAACCACCACAGCATCACTCAATGGATTCCTAAAACTACTTTTGCAACAAAACCATATGAGAAGTGTCCTCCAAGCATTTCCATTTTGCTCCCCCAATCCTTGGCTGTCCCGCCTGGCAGAAGGCCTGAGTGTGGTCCAAAGAACCCCCCCTACCCCGCCTCCCGACAGACTCCCTAGCACCGCGTGCCCGCATTGTGCGGAGAGCAAATGTGCTCCATTGTGTCGGCGCCCCCAACGCGAACGCGGCACCCGACGCCTGCTCGTTAACCAATCAATAGAGCAGACGTGTCTGAAACCTCGTCCTTGAAAATCCCTCCCTGCATTTGTCCCCCCCCGTGCATGACAAACGAGTTTGAAGGAGTAGAAAAAAAACACACCCGCCGTCACTCTGTAATCACGCTAAAAAGCAATTTGGCAAACTTGATTAGCGCGTCAACAAAACACACACAAAAATGCCCATTTGCCTCAACGGATTTTAGACTGTAATACATTAGGAAAAAAATGAAAGTGGCAAGGTTGCCAGATTGGCAAAACCGTGGCGTTGTGATTGCACTGAAACGGGAAAAATTAGTCATTCTGAAAACATGGCCGAATTGGGGCAGACAATAGGGGGCCCGATTTTAGGACTTGGGTGTTAAGAGTATCTGTTAGGGTTATTCTGGGATGTTATTATATGTGCATTAATCATTAATATGTATAGGAGCTTTATTCCAATTTGGGACCGAGCAAGCTCGAGGTCACTCTACATGGCAGCTGGCTTCGAGGACATTTAATTGTTTTCAGGACAGATCACCGAGTTCCGGGCCAAGGACTGTTGATCGGAGTTCGCAATGAAGATCTGCGAAGGACTCTTAAATTGCTTTGACTTGGATTCCGGCAGATGGCGATAATCGAATCAACTTCCGCAAATTCTCGCATATTGTTTAAAAATACTGTTGCTCGGTTTTTACCTTATATGGAATTAGTATGCTTACTTGTGCAAATTCTTACGCAGGTGTTTTTGGTTTCCGACCTGATTTGCAATTGTTGAGGCAGTTGTTTTTGGACCTTAATGGTGTTATTCGGTTATCTTATGCAAGCCAGGACGATTCTCACTTGCAAGTTTCAACGCTGGAATATGTCAACGATGTCTCTCTGTTTTTATTAAAGTATACCTATTAATAAACCTATCAGTGTCAATACAAAAAAAATCAAATGTAAGAGCTATAATTTCCGCGTAAAAATATCTCACAGGTCCATTTTTTTCAACAGAAGTGAGACAAAACCACTTGAACGTTAATTGCGTGTTTTGAGGTAGCCAACCTCACAGTAGCGGTCATCTTGGAGAAGCTGGACGGGAGCCACGCTTGGCAGTCCTCTGCAGGCCCAGGCTCAAACGTTCACACTTAAACTATTAAGTCGGACACGCCAAGGGCACTTTGTCCAATCGCGGAGAGGACTTCTGTCAAATATGAATAATAGGCAGGACTGGACGGAAAGATGGAGTACCACCATTGCAGGGAAGACAGCCCAGAAGAAGATTTGAATCACTGGCTGCCTTTGACCGGACTACAAGTCCAATCTATTGAAATTTAGGGGTGCCAGACGCACGGCCCGAAGGACGGACCTCCATTAGCCGTGAAAAAAATGAGGGTGGAAGCATGCTGACGTTCCCGGCTGACTGATTACCATCGCCGTCGGGGGCTGACAACTCCCTGGCTGACGTTCCCCCCAACTTCACTCTCAATAAAGTGGCTAAAATGTTTTGCGCCTGTCATTCCCAATCAAGCTGTGCTTGATGAAGGCGATCGGGGAAAATCAGGTCGCCGTGCAAGAGTCAACTCGTGTAAAAATCCGGAATTATAAAGAAACGCAGCGACAAATCGGTATTTTAGGGGTTCAAAACGAGAGGCGGTCTCAGCAAAATACCCGTTTTAATCGTTTCATGTCAACCTGAAAGAGGTTTTCATGTAGGTAAACCAGATTTTAATAGGCTAAGGATTGACAAGGACTTGGACTGCGTAATATTGTTGCCCCGCCCCCTTGCGGCGGATGTAAAGGGGCTCCAATTGCGTCACAACAGCAGGAAATAAGAAAAATAATGCACTACTAATTAAAAAGTAAATACTGTTTTGTTAAAGTAGCGCATTCTCCGATGAACAATTTCTGATTGGCTCATTCCCAGCAAGTGGTCCAGGCCCTGAATGAGCATATCACCCCCCCGAACCGCCAAACGACCTCAGCCAATCGGCTGTTACAGTTGAATCACGACGACTGACCTTCAAACTTAAAAAAACGAAAACATCACTACAGTAGCACATGTCATTGTTTGGCCCTCAGCCAATCACGGCTTCACCTGATGCGCCACATAAAGCCGGCCGCGACTTGGCTCCGGCAAAAGTGTTTGCGGCGGATGACGGGCCGCTGATTAATGCGCCGATTATCTGCTCCATAAATAGACGCTGCCGCTCTCTGTTTTGTATTTTATGTCGCCGCGTTTTACGGCCGCAATAACCGTCGCCGGGCTCGTATTTCACCGCCGCCCGGGCCGCCAAACACGTCCCCTTGCTCTGGCGCAAATTGCCGCCGCTCTTCCCTTTGGGCGCGACTACATCCCTGATGACGGGTGAGAACGAAACCTTAAATACCCTTGAAGACATCACGGAAACGTCCTCGCCGATGTTACGGGTCAGCGACTCTCCGGCTAGCGAAATAGCCAAAAACGGGAGATCCAAATGCACTGGTCGCCACGGGGGGCTCACCCTAGCGTGAACCCCTCCCCGCATTATCGTGTGAATAAACAACAAGGGCCAAACAACAATAAACACCACCTTTTTTTTAATATATTCGTGCCACACTCTCTTAGGAACAATTTCATGTAAAGTGACATCATTCCTGATGGCAACGGGCCGGCCGTCAGCACCACGGACAGCGCTAGGCGTCCAATCCGTTTGGGCGAATGGAGACCAGAACAGAGGCTAATTCCTCACTCATCTGCTTTTGACACTTGCGCGAGGCAGTGGTCTTTTTTTTTTTGGATACTCTGAGCCAGAAAAGGCAAAAAGGGAGGCAGCTCGATTGGCTCTGGCGGAAAGCAGGTCAGCCATACATCACAGAGCAACAGAGAACGTTGCCTGTTACAGCTTAATACCCACACGAGGTAAAACGCGGCGGCGAGGGAGCGGGAGGAAAAGCCTGACATGGGCAGAGAGAGAGAGCGAGTGGAGGGAAAATTAGATGGAAAATTGAGAGGGAGGAGAGAAGAAAGGAAAGCCAAAGATGGGGTTTGGACCGAGAACTTTATGAAAAAGCTGACAACTCTGTGGACTCTGCATGACCTCTCGCCACACGCCACCGTCAATCAATACGTAGACACGCTTCAACAATTGAGAGGGAGATGATTACCGTATTTTCTCGCATTCCAAGCCGCCTCAATGTATAAGCCGCACCCTTAAAATTGTTGAATTTTACGATTTCTTGAGTATAAGACGCCCCACGATTCGCAAATTTCATATTCTTGGTTTGATTAGGGAGTACAAATGTGTTACTTTGAAGGGGAAATCTTGAGAAAAATTGTCGCACGTGGTATTTTGGAGATACTTTATGAATCGAAAGGATGGTCTGCTGGATTGCACATTAAGAAAAGGAAGTCAGGTGAGCAGTACAACCACTAGTGTGTCCGTAGCGGTCTAGTTTGTCGTCCTTAGGTAAGATGGCGGCGCAATGAGTGAGCAATGGCAGGCACAAGTGAGTTTTATTCACATTATGCGTTTTTTTCTTGAATTTCTTCATAGACGTCAAAATAAATTTTATCAGTGGCGGTCCGTGCATTTTCTCGTAGCGCCTTCAACGGGTAAAATCCTTTTCCTAGCAGCATTTAGTAATTAAATACAAACACTGGAGCTTTTCAGATATTACAACCGGGCCGGGGTGTGATTTTCCCGGGAAAGGACAGCGATGGACGTCAATGGCGAAACGGCAAAAATTGCACTAGAATGGGGTAGATTTCTGACCCTGGCAACAAATAATGGCTGAAATGTGATTGGTTAAATGCTTCAATATGAAAACACACATTTGAAAGCAGTGCAACCAGGGGGAAAAGCAACGAAAGGAAGCTAACAGACAATTTGGAATTATTTCATAAGTATTGATGGACAAAATATAATATATGATTCAGATATTTCTTAGGCCAGCAGAGAAGGCCTTGAAGGCCCTGACAGCCCGCCACTGAATTTTATATGGCGTTTTTTTAACATAGAAATACGGTATAAATGCGAGAAAACAACGGTAAATATTGCAGCGAAAGACAGAACTCTGGTTGTGATGTCACAACCAGAATTGCGGGTAAAAAAAAAACATGATTCCTTGTTTCATTGTTTTCAGCCTTCAAATTTACGATTCATTTACCGTGTTGACGGTGCTAACCGTTTTGACCGGTAGGATAAAATGGACTCGTTAAATGACCGCACGGAACGACTACAGATGTAAAACCCATTGAACAAAAGCAGGCGGCAATCAGCAAAAGGACAAAATTAGACGCCAAAGAATTGAAAATTAGCCGCGGGTCGTTGTCGTTGCCGAAAATATCGGCGGCTGTCCCGTCTTGGCGGAGTCAATCAAGGCTTCAAATCAAGCGCGGCTTAGCTAAGACAATTTTTTTCAAGGAGTTAAAGCAAGGAGGCTCCACCAGCTCTCCAAAAACCGTCCAAGTGGTCCATTGATTGCATTTCGATTCTCTTTTTTGCCAGCATCTGCAATTTGAGTTGAACGGCTCAAAAGCGGATGCTAATAAGGCTGGGATTTGTGTTTATGTTGTGCGTTTTCTTTTGTTTTTTTTCCGGGTCTGTACGTGCGTACTTGTTATCATAGAAGCTCTATCAGCTAAGCTACGGGGGGTTAGTTGAATCGCGGCTGGACACGAGGGCTTAGCCGCTTGCTTTAATTCATCAAGGTTTGATTACTTCTATGAAGATTTGTTCCTAAGCCCGATAACCTGATGCTCCCCAATTAAGGCTTTTCCACAATCCTGCCGACGCCATCAGAGGACGGCGAGTCGGCGTCCGTTCGCCTCTCGCTCTTCAAACATTCTTAAAAAGTTACAATCGGGAGAAGGGACAAAAAACACGATTTTTGTTGTGGTCGTCGTTAGCTTAATTCATAGACAAATGAAACGACTACCCAGGTTTCAGCTTTGATTTATTGGATAAGGGACAGCATATTAATGAACATATTTATATTCATGTTAATGAACAGGTATATGTAAATATGTAACATTGTAGCCGAGGGCTAATTTCTATCTTTAGGTTGAAGATCAACGATGACATGCTACACACACCTAGCACAGTTTTAGACGGCGTCGTGATCGCAATTTTGTTCGTTGAACAGCCAGGCTTCGAGATGATTGGCCGAGAGGTTTAGAAAAGGGAGTTAACGTATGCTAATTGGTATTGAGTTCCAGGTACGTGGAGCATTTGGCTAATTTAGCACTCTTTTGGAAGGGAACTACACAGTCACCTCTAGAGCCAGCTCTTGTTGATGTGTTGCAGTTTGAAACCGGTTTAATCTCATTCTGTCGTGTTTTGGTATCCTTGACCCTCAAAACTTGGCGTCATGTATGAACTGAAACAACAACGGAAGATTTAGCAAACATGCCTTCTAGCTAACCTGGTGTTAGCTCCTGGATTCGGATTACGGGAGGCGATTTGACTCCTTGGAAGGGAGTCACTTTTCCTGACGCATTTTGAAACCGGTTTAATCTCATTCTGTCGTGTTTTGGATCCTTAACCCTCAAAACTTTGCTTCATGTATGAATTGAAACAACAATGGAAGATTTAGCAACATAGCGTTAGCTCCTGGATTCGGATTACGGGAGCCGATTTGACTCCTTGGAAGGGAGTCACTTTTCCAAACGCATTTTGAAACTGGTTTAATCTCATTCTGTCGTGTTTTGGATCCTTTACCCTCAAAACTTGGCGTCATGTATGAACTGAAACAACAACGGAAGATTTAGCAAACATGCCTTCTAGCTAACCTGGCGTTAGCTCCTGGATTCGGATTACGGGAGGCGATTTGACTGCTTGGAAGGGAGTCACTTTTCCAAACGCATTTTGAAACCGGTTTAATTTCATTCTGTCATGTTTTGGATCCTTGACCCTCAAAACTTGGCGTCATGTATGAACTGAAACAACAACGGAAGATTTAGCAACCTAGCGTTAGCTCCTGGATTCGGATTACGGGAGGCGATTTGACTCCTTGGAAGTGAGTCACTTTTCCAAACGCATTTTGAAACCAGTTTAATCTCATTCTGTCATGTTTTGGATCCTTGAACCTCAAAACCTGGCGTCATGCATGAACTGAAACAACAACGGAAGATTTAGCAAACATGCCTTCTAGCTAACCTGGCGTTAGCTCCTGGATTCGGATTACGGGAGGCGATTTGACTCCTTGGAAGGGAGTCACATTTCCAAACGCATTTTGAAACTGGTTTAATCTCATTCTGTCGTGTTTTGGATCCTTTACCCTCAAAACTTGGCGTCATGTATGAACTGAAACAACAACGGAAGATTTAGCAAACATGCCTTCTAGCTAACCTGGCATTAGCTCCTGGATTCGGATTATGGGAGTCGATTTGACTCCTTGGAAGGGAGTCACTTTTCTAAACGGCCCCGTATAGTGAAAAATATATGGGCGATATTGGCCTCGACTAAGGGACATCATAAATGTGACCACATAATGAACATCCGCCAGGAGAGCAACTGCGATCGGGGCCATAAACCATCTCTCAAGTCACTCGCACTCTTCCATATTCCTATGAAAGGCATAAAAATATGACCGTCTACACTCTAGGTCTCCAAGGGGGCTTTGGGGCAATTCTTGCCTATTATTGCTTCCAATTTTTTTCCAAGTCGAGGTGTCCGCAGTCATCGCTGTTCCTGGTGATTTACTAGCAAGCGCACGGCCTTCAACTCCACGCCGTCTTTGGCCGACGCTCCGTGTTCAGCCTTCATCTGCGCCATTAACGAGAGCGGCTAGATGGGATAATAATCTCGCCAAGTCGTAAAAAAAAAAGTCCGTTACGGCCGCCGCGACTTGGACTTAACGACGCCGATCGCGGCGACTCCTCTCTTGGGGGAAAGTCCGCGTCCAATTTGAAACGTAGACAAACGCCGGACCACCGGGATGGGCGAGCGGGTCGCCCCGCCGCGGCCCGTACGTTTAATTACACGTGATTTATTAGCGCGCCGTGGGCTCGCTAACTGGGCCGCTTGCGTTTTCTGTGCTGCTGGGATCCTTCACATCATTATGAGGGAACTCATTTGTATTAAAATGAGCATTAGCGGCTAATTCCCGACATGCATTCCGACGTCGACGTACGCCGAGTCTTTTACGGGCGGGGGGATTTAAAGGCGCGTTTGATCCCCACCGCGATCTCCCGCAAAGATGAAAGAACAGCACGGGGCGTTGCGCGTAGATCATGTCGGGCGCCACCCGTACAAACACTATAAGTTAACACGCTAAAGGGACGTTTATGTTCTTTAAAGCCATTAACCTCATATCATGAGCAAGATCTCCTCAAGGACATTCATTTTTTTCATAATAAAGCTATAAGGAATAGCGTTTTAAGGCTTCTTTTGTGAGTAATGACGTTTTACAGGCAAAAAATGCAGATAATCATCAAAATTTGGTTGGTTTTGACCCATCGGAATCAGTCACTTTAATTAACATTTGATATAAAAGCCAGGCCTACATGACCCAAAACACTGTGTATATATGTGTGTACATGTGTGTACATGTGTGTGTGTATGTGTGTGTATGTGTGTGTATGTGTGTGTATGTGTGTGTATGTGTGTATGTGTGTAAATGTGTGTATATATATGTGTGTATCTGTGTGTATGTGTTTGCATGTGTTTGCATGTGTTTGTATGTGTGTGCATGTGTGTGCATGTGTGTGCATGTGTGTGCATGTGTGTGCATGTGTGCATGTGTGTGCATGTGTGTGTATGTGTGTGTATGTGTGTATGTGTATGTGTGTATGTGTGTGTATGTGTGTGTATGTGTGTGTATGTGTGTGTATGTGTGTGTATGTGTGTATGTGTGTATGTGTGTGTATGTGTGTGTATGTGTGTGTATGTGTGTATGTATGTCTGTATGTGTGTATGTATGTCTGTATGTATATGTATATGTATATGTGTATGTGTATATGTATATGTGTATATGTATATGTGTATATGTATATGTGTATATGTATATGTGTATATGTATATGTATATGTATATGTATATGTATATGTATATGTATATGTATATGTATATGTATATGTATATGTAAATGTAAATGTATATGTATATATATATATATATATAATGCCATATTTGGTAACGTAATCAGTACAGGTTTGCGCACAATTTGTTTTCTGACCTCTTTGGCTTTTGATCTCATAACCAAAAATCAAAATTACAAACAAGTTCTCCAAATTGTCCATTTTTGAGTTATCAAAAATCATTTTGACTTAACCTAAAAATATGAATCAGCCTCATTTTTTACATCACAAACACCACCTGGAAGAGATAAATGTCCAATTCAAATGTCCAATTTGTTTAAAAAAAAATTGTAGTTTCGCAAAAAAAAAAAAAACATTTGAAATGATTACATTGGCTAGTCCAATCCGTTCTGACAGTCAAACTGGATTGGACGTCCATCACTGGAATCCAAGGTGTTCAAAATAAAGATTTAACAACTTTCAAGCGAAGACTACATCACCCAA